>NC_079454.1:6201825-6501825 GCF_903798145.1 Danio aesculapii
CGGCTATGGTGACTGTAAATGTTATAGATACGTTTTTATATATCTACCATAATTGTTAACTGTTTTTTTCCTCTCTTGGAAACGTAAAACTGGATGATAGAGCAAACTGGAACATATATAAAGCTGAAAACAGCTTTAGGCTAAATATCTCAATCTACACATCTTACAGTTTACTTCAAAAAATGTAAAAATAAGGACCCAGGAAAACAACAACAACAACAAAAAAACTGAAAAGACTCTGAGATGGACCAGCAACTAACCAAGAAACCACCAAGAACACCACAGCAACCACCCAGTGCACCTCGTAAACCACAAAGCAACGTACTGGTAACCATTGATACACCACAGTGTAACAGCGAGTTTGCAGGGGTAAGCAGCACTTTGTTTTCTTCTAATCTATTGATATAAATCTATAATTCCTATAGTTGTTTTATTTATTTGTATTTGCATATATTTTCTTTTATATTTAATCTTAACCTGCACACACATGCGCGCACACACACACACACACAGGATGGTAGCACCTGCAGACCTATATCATTTTGGAAGTGGCAAAAGCAAGGTGATAAATAGGGACCGAGGGATGTCTACCGATTAAACAAAAATGCAATTCTTGGAATCTTTTAGAAAACGCTGTGTAGAATCATGAAAGGAATTCCTAAGAAGTGTACGAGACCTCCACGTATCCCCTCGGTTGTAATAAGGGAGAGAGCGGTAACCCCAAACTGGCTGCTCGGCTGCACAGAAAATGGTTTTCCTTGACAAATGAGGTGATGCGGACCAGGCTCAGATGGATGGGGGTTTGGGCTGGTTGTATCAGGGCTCTTGGGATGCTGGGTATTTACTCAGTCATTCATCATCCTCTGGCACATCCACTTATACAGGATCTGCACCGCACACCCATACTGATGTAATTCTCCACATGGAGAGCTGAATTACCATAGCCTGTCCTCAGTATGTGTGTATACGGATACGTTATTGTGAAGCGTGGAACAATTTTCTGCATGTGAGTCTGCACACTTTTATGTATCTGTGAAGCTCAAACTGTAGCAGCTGAGTCTTTTATGGCAGTTCATAAACATTTTGCAGTTTGGTAGATAATTATTATGAGTTTGTATTATTTCATTCATATGTTTTTTGATTTTTTTCTTACACCTGACTGATGGTTGGGTGTAGTTGTGAAGCTTTATGCTTACCGTATTCTAAATATTTCACAGTTCTTTCTTATTTAATGTAATAAGAGATACAGAAGTGTTTTTTTTTTCTAAATTGCTTCCCAATCTATCATCACTTTCTGCTATTTAACAAAATGTGCTATTTCAATGAGAAGGCAGAACTATTAACTTACATATAAAAATGTTTAACCAAACAATGTGTTTAACTAAACAACTATATAGTGTGTTTTGTGGCTGTCTTAAAGCCCAATGAAACCCTATAGCGGACATAGCCAATACTGTCTGCTCTCTTTCAGAAGAGCTTCTCTGCTTCTTTTAGTCAATATCACTGATCCCAGTAGGCACAGGACGTCGACATGACGTCAGATTGACGTTGTACCCCAATGTGGGATGTTGCATTTTGATTGGAAATAAAAATTGAGTTAACGTCAATGTCCAATGTTGGACAGACATTGCATTTTGGTTACTTACGAACGCAACCTAAAAACAAAAAAATATACAGCTTGATTTTGTGTGGATGTTACTAATATGTCATCAATCAGACGTTGGATATTGGTTGCCATACCTGACAAATAAATGTCTGTATTTGCAACACAATCTCACGGCAATTTGTAACTTTTTGATTTAGCAGCTAATTCGTATGAATTCGTACGATCTAATTCGTACAATTTAGTACGATTTGCTCATCCTCCAATGACAGTTGGGTTTAAGGGTGGGGTTAGGTGCCACGCCTCCTTTTTAAAATCGTACAATTTCATACGACTGAACTAGTACGAATTCATACAAATTAGCCGCTAAACTGGCAAAACGTAAAATACATACGTTTTCTCGTGAGATCAGGCTGGTATTTGGTGTCAGTATGACGTTGGTTTAAGATGTTGGCTCAGAGTTGGATTTGGGTCACTTTCTAACACAAACTGAAATCAACAAAATATCAACGTCATTTCACGTCTTTATTGGACTTCAAAATAACATTGTCCTAAGATGCTGGCGACCTAAATCTAACCTAATATTAATGTCTTATCACAACACAGTCTCATAGCAATTCGTAACTTTTTGATTTAGTGGCTAATTCGTATGAATTTGCACGATCTAATTCGTACAATTTACTACGATTTGCTCATCCCCCAATGACGGTTGTGTTTAGGGGTGGGGTTAGGTGCCAGGCCTCCTTTTTAAAATCGTACAATTTTGTATGACTGAACTCATTTGCCACTAAACTGACAAAACATAAAATACTTCAGTTTTCTCGTGAGATCAGGCTGCTTTTGACGTTGTTTGTCTGCAGGGATGTGATGGAACCGGTCATGGAAAGCTGGAGAAATAAATAAATAAACATCTTTGGACATTGATAATAGTCTACGTCGTGACATTGTGAATAGTTCCAGAGGCAACATTGGTTGTCATCAGGCATATACGATTTGGACCTTCACTCTTTAGAATTAAGCTTCTTTAATGGTATCATCTATGGCAAAAATGCAATCTCAATGAATTATTTTTCATATTGAACAATAACGATATATATTTCAATGTCAGTTGTTATTGCTTCCTTATTTAAAAGAGTATCCCAACAATGACTGAAGCCACAAAAATTAGAGGAGCCATTAAATAACATCGCCTAATACTGGTGGGCGATAATATTTGGCAGCCGAAAATTCGGTGCATCTCTAATATCAAAACACATCTAGATTCACATTGTTGCACATTTCTGCTGTGTGATTGGCTCTTAGATCAGTATAGAGTAAAACAGTTCAGAGCTTTTGACATAAATTTTATCGCTATTCAATATAATATCGTTTATCAGCCCAGCCCTAAGTTAATCTATGAAGAACCTTCTCGTTTGAAGCCTTCATTTTAAAGAGTGTTAAAAATAAATGGGTATGATTTCTCATAAGCTTGCATCGTGCCATGATTTTTATTTATTTATTCACGGTTTATGACAAATCAATGAGTGTTAGAGAGCTGCATCTTCATGTTTTTAAATTTTCTTTTACTTTTAATTATTAAAATCACAATGTTCTGTATGAATGACATTGTGAGAAAGCCTGCCTCCTTGAAAAACAGCTGTTTTATTTCTTTAATCAGGTTGGTCTACTGGTAATTGATTTAAAATACGTCAACAGTGGTGTAAATTTCTTCAAAGGACATGTCGTGCTGACATTTTGGTTTAATTGGTTTAAGTATAAAACTTTACGCTAACTTATTTTTTAGTAGTACTGCTGGATGAATCATATCATAAGGAAATAATGTCACCTCATAAAACAGTTGCATTTCCTGAGGAGAACAGGTTGCTCTATGTTTTTCCTAAAATGTGTACACAATTATAGAAATTTATTCAGTGTGCCTGGTATCTCACTGATGGTTAGGATTAGTGCAGAGCCATCATCTTAAGTTTTCTCAATATTACCCAGTTCCATACAATTTAGGAATATGCTTATTTATAATTATAAATTATTATATACATTAAGTCATCCAGTTTCTTTGAAATCAGATTGTAAAACAAAGATCTCCTAATTACAGTTTTCTCACGAGATTGTGTTGTCTCTTGTGAATTTCGTTTGTAACCAGATTTTTTCCAATTGTGTTTTGTTCTGATGTGCTCACCATGGCATAATTATCGTCATCAAAATACAGCTGAGAGTTAGGATTAGAGATGAACCCTTCATGTTTACTTTTTCATTTTTTTTTTGGACCAATCACAGCTGCCTCATAAAATAGTTGAATCCTCTTTGGTTTTTCCTTAGGGCTTTTCACACTGCGCATTAAATTGGCCATGAAAACTAAATTGCCACAATGTTTGTTAGCTTATGTTGCAAGTCCTGTGATGAAAAATTCATCTTTGCAAGTTGATGCATGGAAACAATAATGTTTGTTTTGCTTATCTTCAGTCATAATCTGAAACTGTACTGTGTGAGTGAACGATGACAAGGTGGAGTGCCTATATAAAACTTTGCCTTCTATTCAATATAAAGTTTTCGCAGGAAATACATCACAATATTGAAGTAATGTTGGTTCATGTGGACTTTTTAAAATACCCCAATTTACAAATTTTGAGTACATTTAGGCTCTCTGTCATGTTAATGTATGAAAGAGAGCTGATACACACATATTGTTTGTTATATGGCATGCAAATACTTTGAAGCTCAAAATCTCAAAATCATTCAGAACGCAGACAGAACCATATAATTCTATTGTATGAGAAACTTCAGCTTATGAATGGCCAAGACCAATTGTGCACTTTTTTTCCTAAACATGTGTTTAACTGTGCTTTTACTGAATGAGACAATGCTGTGACAGATCACACTATATATATATTTTTTTTTTCTTATTCATTTCTTTAAAACCTGTTTTAACACATTTTAAACTGTTTTTATCTTCTTATACTTCTTTATTTTAATCCTGGTTATGTAAAGCACTTTGAATTAACATTGTGTATGAAATGTGCTATATAAATTTGCCTTGCCTTAATATTACACAGTTCTGTAGAAATCCAGTGTGATGTCATGGGGAAATGTAACTATTGGCCTGTTTCCACTGAGTGGTATGGTATGGTATGGTATGGTTCGGTACGATTTTATGGCCGTTTCTACTGTCAAAAGGTAGAACCATACCGTACCTCTTTTTGGGTACCCTTTGCAAAGGGTACCTAGCACGACAAAAGGGTACCAAAAAGGCAGAGCTAGACATGCAGCTGAACGCTATTGGTTTACAGAGAAACATCACCAGTGCATACACAAGCAGGAGAATTAAAACAAAGGAAACACCATTTTTAAAAACACAGCCAAGACATTACACCATATTAATATATAATACATCTAATAACAAGCCATGGTCAACCCAAGCTTTAACAAACCTTGTCGTCAGCTTGATGAACAGCCACAAAGCTGGGCTGATAATATTAACGTGCGCATGATTATTGAAGTACTTCTGACATCCATTCCTTTCAGAAACAGACAAACATGACACTGAAGCGCAACAAAACAAAGCAGAAGCCGGAAAAAAGGAGCAAATGATTCTTTTAGAAACCTGAAACATGAACAAACTGACACGTTTAACTATTATCATTGCCTTTTGGACTATTATGAACTTGGAATGATGGAGTTACTTTCTAACAAGAGGTTACATGTGCTGCACTGACTGTAGGCTATATGTTGCGTGTTGTTTTTGAACCCAAATAAGGACTAAATGTATTCTGTGTGCAGTTTTTCTGTAATTGGTAACATATGAAAGAGTGTAAGGGGCTGTATGTGTTCAGATATGTTGCATGTATTTATTTATTTATTTTATATAATTGCAGAGGTTACAATAGGCTATTTTACCCTGACGTTGATCTGCAGTTATAATCAACTCATGTTCATAGAAAAGTTAGTAATGAGCATTTATACACAAGTATTTATGTGTAGAAAGCATCTGTTTTGTAAGAAGTGCTTCTCATATATGCGTAAGACCCGTACAGCTTTACTTTGACATTTCCTCGAGCGAGAGCGACATCGACTGAAACATTCTGTCATACACCACGCCCACCAAAAGGGGATCTTTTGGCAGTGGAAACACAAGCCAGATAAAGGTGATCCGTACCGACCTGTACCGTACCGTACTGTACCACCAGTGGAAACGGGCCACATTTAACATATTGTCAGAAAAGTGGCTAATTCAAACAAATGCATGTTATTTCATTCATTCATTCATTTTTCTTCAGCTTAGTCCCTTATTTATTAGGGGTCTCCACAGTGGAATGAACCACCAGCTATTCCGGCATATGTTTTACGCAGCAGATGCCTATCCAGTCGCAACCCATCATGTTATTTCACTTGTATAACAACTTACGGCTTTTAAAAGGATGCATACCTCCAAACCCCGTCCCCAACCTAACCCTAATTCTCATTTAGGGATGATCAAATTGTAATAAAATGTATGAGATTGTTCAAACAGTTATGAATTAGCCACTAAATCAAAAAGTTACAAATTGCAGAGAGATTTAATTTTACTAATCAAATTGTAGAAAATAAAAAAACACCTCATAATATACAGTATTTAAGTTTCCTAAAAAAATCAGCATATATTTCTTCTAACATCTGTCTACGATGGTTTAGACTTCCTTTTATTTTTAAGAAACTCTTAATGAGCACATCCCACAGTGATTATTTTAATTTGAACAGCTTTGATCCTGCTCTCCAGTCATCTATGAACCGTGCATTGTCATTCAGTCCTCGAAGCTGCTCGGAAATGACAGAGTCTCGCATCGCCCAAATGTTGAGGATCGATCTGGCCACGGTTTCTTGCTGCCCGTCTGCATCTCCTGACAGCAGCTCCAACTCCCTTCCCTGCTTGCTTATGCACCTCTCGCAATAGTGTACATCACAGCGCGGACACCATATCCCATCATGCTCCTTATTCGGGCTCGTTCTCAGCATGGGCTCCGGCTTGGCCGCTCATGCGTGAGTGACATTTGCTCCAGCTGAACATTGGAGTTTCAATCAAACCGCATGGGTCCTGGGTGCAGTTTGTTCTTCAATACAGTATGGAGTGAAAAGACAATATTTACCCCCATGTGGAAATCCCATGTGGATTCACCCTCGGCCGGTTCGCGTGCCAACTGTCTGCCCCGGAATCCCAGGGTGCTCCGGGAACAGGCTGGTAATGTGGCAGAGGGTGATGATGCAAGCAGCTCGGGGCTCCCTGGGGGACATGAATGTTGATTAAACATGTGCTCAGCCTTGGCTATTGAGCAATGGGACGTGGAACAAATGTCAAACGTTTGTTAATTTCTCTGCAGCGGTGGACTTATCAGTGGAGGGGGTGGAACCCGCACCAATGAGCCATGACCCCAATGAGAAACCGATTGGCCAGCCAGACGAGATCAATCTTCTAGAATCAATTTTGAGGACAGAGCGATGTTTCTTTCCGGTGTGTATGTTCACGTATTTGTTGCGGCTCTATGTGTGTCTTTGTGGTAGTTTTTGGGAAATGTAGTCATCCAAATTGCAGAGTACTTATGACCTGTTTATACTTAAAAAAAAAATTAAGCTAATAATATTATGAAGATGAAAAGATGCGGCAAGTCCTTTATTTATTTATTTGCTCTTGTTGGTTTTATATGGAATTTTCTATAAGGTCCAAGTGTTTTTTTTTTTTTTACAAATATAATCTTGTTATAATTTAAACAAACCTTTTCATTTATTATTGTCAGCGTATGACATGATAGTTCTATGAAATAATTACTAATTCATTATCAACATTTAATAGTTTTTTTTCCTGTTCATGATAACACAATTTAAAACCTAAACAAATATTTCCATCTAAATTCATTTTCTTTTTGGCTTAGTCCCTTTATTAATCTGGGGTCACCACAGTGGAATGAACTGCCAACCTATCCAGCTAATGTTTTACACAACAGAAGCCCTTCCATCACTAGGAAACACACATACACTCTCATTCACATACACACACACACTCATACTCATACTATGGCCAATTTAGCTTATACCCAATTCACCTAGAGCACATGTCTTTGGACTTGTGGGGGAAACCAGAGAATCTGGACGAAACCCACTCAAACATGGGGAGAATATGCAAACTCCACACAGAAATGCCAACTGACCCAGCCGAGGCTCGAACCAGCAACCTTCTTGCTGTGAGGCGATCGTGATACCCACTGCGCCACCATGATGCCCTCCGTATAAATTAATAATACATAATATTGTAATATTGGGCCACATTTTTCATATATTGGTAATATATGTTAATAACCTCTTAGCAGATAATAATAAACAATTATGAAAAACTGCTTAATATATTTTAAATTTTCTCAAATGGAATGTTTTAAAATAAAAGTAAAAGATAAAAAAATATACAATGTTGTGACTTATGACAGTTCCATAAATTAATTCATAATATTTTATAAATAATATTTTGAAAATAATTATAATAATAAAATAATTTGAATAATTAGAACTAATAAAAATAGTAAGCAATAATAATACACATTCACAAGATCTCATTACACACTTTTCCTCAGTTTTACAAGAATGAATTATTTAATAATAATAATAATAATATGCATATAGATAATATATAATAAAGTATATATATATATATATATATATATATATATATATATATAACTTTATTATTATGACATTTTTTTTTTGTGTGTGATATTTTACAACACAAGCAGACCTTTTTTGTCATAAAGTTTGAATTGTTCTATATTTTAAGATATTTATTGACCTTTGTTTCAGTTATTGAGTTAAAATATTAATAGTAGTGCTGTCGCCTCACAGCAAGAAGGTCGCTAGTTCAAACCCCGGCTGGTTCAGCTGGCATTTCTGTGTGGAGTTTGCATATTCTGTCTGTGTTCACATGGGTTTCCTCCGGATGCTCGGTTTCATCCACAGTCCAAAGACATGTGGTATAGGCGAACTGAATAAGCTAAATTGGCTGTGGTGTATGTGTGTGAATGCAAGAATGTATGGGTTCTTCACAGTGATGGGTTGTGGTGTGAAAGGCATCCGCTGCGTAAAACACAAGCTGGATAAGTTGGTTCATTCTGCTGTGTTGACCCCTGATTAATAAAGGGACTAAGCCAAAAAGAAAATGAATGAATCATGATATAAACAGTTGAAGTCAGAATTATTAGCCTCCCTTTTTTCATTTTCAAAAATTTCCCAAATTATGTTTAACAGAGCAAGGGAATTTTCACAGTATGTCTGATAATATTCTTTTTTTCAGGAGAAAGTCTTATTTGTTTTATTTCGGCTAGAATAAAAGCAGTTTTAAATTTTTTATTAACCATTTTAAGGTCAAAATAATTAGCTCCTTTAAGCTAGATTTTTTTTGATAGTCTACAGAACAGACCATCATTATACAATAACTTGCCTAATTACCCTAACCTGCCTTGTTAACCTTAAATTCTTCTCTCCATTAAACAGAAATTGGGGAAAAAATAAACAGGGTAATAATTCTGACTTCACTCTTTATGACAAACTGATTAATGCGGTTGTAAAACTGTCAGTTTAGGACATTTTTGAATAAGACAATGTTTCGATATCAATATGTTTGTGGCATTTCTATTATGCTGAAAACTTACTTAATTCAGTAAAAAAGAAATAACTATTTTCTTTTGCCATCATAAAAGAGATGAAAGTTTTCAAATGTTAGTTGCACCACTTGACATTGTTGGTCGCACCACATGACAGTGGTTTGTCAGACAACTTTTTTTTTTAAATAGTAAGAATGTAGTAAAGTGCTTTACTTTTCCCCCTGCAAATAAATAAAAAACATAATGCCAAAGTCATTAAACTATAAATCAGTGATCATTTAACATGATAATCTGATAAAAGAGGAGCGGTTTTAATCTGGATTTTGTGGAAGCACAAACTGAGGAACTGAGGGATGTAAAACAACCTGCAGTTCTCCTGCCTCCATCCTTCATTCAGTCTCAGCTCTTTGCTGGGGATTCAGCTCAAACTGTATCATCACTCTGTGTCGAGGCATTTGACGTTAAGTGTGAATTCCACAAACAACTGAAGGGCTTGCTGACGGCCAGACCTACAGAGAATCCCTATCCAAACATCTCCCCCGATAAAATCACAGAGTCTGAACTCTTAGTATGTTCAGAAAGAGAGAAGATACAGATGAATGAAAGCGAGCGAGAAATGCCCACCGGGCGCAGAGCAAATGTGAAGAGCGTTTAAACATTCTCACATCCATGGATTGCCAGCCGTCAGTGTTTCAGAGCAGCCCTCCATTTGTCTTACCGCGCCGCGCTCTGACAATGAACCACCGGTTTCCTTTATTTCCTCCAGTCCAATCTAATGAGCATCTCCTGTGCGCAGGGATGGAGGCTCTCTCCTTTGTGAGGGCCGGACAGGTGTCTAACTGAATGATGAATGTCCTTGCATCCTTCCATAATTGGCTTCTCTCTGTTTGGCCTCAGTCTGGCTGCATGTCTGCCGGGCGGCCACCTCCATCTGTCAATCAAGTTTGCCCCGTTGCCGACTGGCTGGCCCTCTGATAGCTATGCTAATGCGGCTGGCGGCTTCTGATTGGCCGCTGCTTGGCTGGCCTAGGCTAATCCATTATGGCCCTGACAGTAGTAATCTCCCCCCCAACACCGGGTCCCGTGTGCTAAACGTTATTTGACCGTTCCTGTCACGTTCCCGCTGGCAAACGGACAGCGAAGGTGATGGATGACCCTGCACTGAGAGCGCTCGTTCATCACCCCCTCTGACTTGTTTGTGTGGCACAGGAAAAATTAGGCTCTTTGATGTTTTTTATTTTTTTAACGATTACTTTTTCATTAAGAAATGCTTTGCCGGAAAACACAGACGGCGTATGGAATCAGTCAGTTGATTTTCAGGATCAGCTACATTCAGATTAAATTCACAACAGTTTTGACCAGCCGCTGGATTGTGTGAACCTGTGACCATGTTTATTCGGCGGAGTAATTGCGACAGATCGTTGTGATTGATGTAATCAGTGTTCAGAGTCTGAAGCTGACATAAGTAAATATACAGTCATGGGACTGTGGCTTGCGCCCATTAACTCCAATGGTTTGTTTTCTTACCTCACTCAGCGACTGCGGAGGGTCTTCGCACATGCTCACATCTGAAAAGAGCTATGCTGAGAGCGTCCAAGCGGTTTATGCTAACGCTAACATGGCTGCCGACAGCTCGAGATGTGAGGTCCCATGAAATCATGGATGAATCTTGTCTTCTTGACCGAGTAAGCACGGATTTACAAAGAGACCCATGGGAAAAAAAAACAAACATTATTAGTTCGTATTTCACTTGTTTCTCACAGACACTAATATGATTAAATAGAGAACAAATGAAAACGTAGGTCTCTTGCTGCTTATGTTTTCTCCTGAGTTTTAGAGTGAATGAATGAATTTATGGGTTATTGATTATATTTCCCCCATCCATTAGAATGTTTCATTTTTAACCCTTATGTGCTGTTGGGGATGTTTTCATCGACTCTGGGGTGATGTTGAGTCTTAATTTGGCCATAACTTTTTCTGTGTTTCAGCTAGCAGAATGATTTTTAGTGACTCTTATTTTGGCACATATTTTGGGAAAATGCTTTTAAAAAAAAAAAGCTCAACGAAAGACTCTGGGCAAAAATACCACCCTTTTGTTATGTTAGGGATGAAAACATCCACCAAATTAAACTGCTGTAAAAATGCATCAGACTAATATTTTTTTAAAATGTTTTTGCATAAATCTGTTAATCAACCTCAGTCCTGATCAAAACTACTAAATTGTTTAGAAAAATTACAAGATTTTATTTGCCAAATTCATAAATGATGTCACTGATTTGGTGGAAAAAACGCACTAAATTACGTATATTCAATATAAAAAGTTGTTATGGACTGGATTATTTTTTACATTTTTTAATTTAATTTATTTTTTATTTATTTATTTATTTTTTGGATTTTGTTTTTTTATTTTTTCTTATAACATTTTTTTTACGTTTTTTTTTTACGTTTTATCACAGTCTTGAACATGTGAAAGATTAGTAACAATATTGCCTTTGATGCATTGTAGTTTTTGTGCAACATAAGATTTTCTATTTACTGTTAATTTAATATTCGTGGCTGTTTTTGCCACATTGACTTCCATTATATCCATATTTTTTGTTACAAAACAATGAAACCATATAATCATGGACTTTTGGTTGTTGTTTTCCCTGTTGGGAAGAGTTACAATTTGTAATTTTTACTGTTGATCATCAGTTGGCACCATTAACCGTTTAGATATGCCGGTTCAAAAAAAAAAAAAAGCTTAGTTTTTGGGTTTTATAGTATAACAGCATATTAAAGTGTGTGTATGTGTGCCTGTGAGTGAGTGTGAGAGTGACCTTTGTGCACTTACCTTGATGCGTCTGAGAAAATCAAAATATGCATCTCAACTCTCAGAACTACATGGAGTAAACAAAAACAAAGACTGTGTATTTATGCACCGGCTGCCTGAATGCTTTTATCCCTAACAGAACAAAAGGTAGTAAATTTAAACAGTGCACAAGGGTTAATAACTATCATATATTTTAGGGTATTTACAGAAAAAAAAAAAGTCATTTCGTGTATGAACAGATTTAAAAAAAAAAAGGAATATTTTAGAAGAGTGATTTTTTTTGACATATTAAACTATTTACTAACTCCTATTTATGAATCACAGCGCTGCTCCATATTACTAATTAATTATATTACTTTTTAATCTTATCTATCTATCTATCTATCTATCTATCTATCTATCTATCTATCTATCTATCTATCTATCTATCTATCTATCTATCTATCTATCTATCTATCTATCTATCATTTGTCTTTTATTTATTTTATGAGCTCACGCTATTGAATTTGAACTATTATAAAAGTATATCTGTAGTAGTATCTGACACAAAGTTGGCATTTGTATCAAATTAATTAGACTTCCTAAATGATGGAGGGAAATATGAGCAAGAACATTTTCCTCTCAGGGGGTTTTGGTGCTGTAATGTTATTTTAAAACCACTCATCACTGTAAAAACAAATCTGCGGTGTATATGAAGCGTTCAGTCTTCTTATTGCACACTTTCAGAAGAACTTGTTTACATCATTAATACTTTTAAAGGGTATCTCATATATCTATGTTGGCTCACATCGCAAACAGTCAGAAGTGTTTTGTTTAAAATAACTTCATATCGCCGAGGGCTGGTTTAAAATTCTTCATTTGATGACAGCGTTGCTAGTTTTTTTTCACGATATAACATTTTCATCTTTCATCCCACTAAAATATGTCATTTCTCGTTTTTCGGGGGAAACTCTTGAGATATAAACCATCTCGTTTGACCAAAACCAAAGATGAAAAGAGCAATGATAAATTTGTAGAAAAGAGACTGAAGAGGATCCATGCTTTCTGAAAAAATGCCTGTTTTGTCATGGCAGGTCCAATAAAAGATCTCCCTCTGTAGTTTTTTTTGGGGTGTTTTTAGGGGTCAGCTTGTGAGATTTATGTGATGAGACTGGTCTGTGTGCACTTCCTCTCTTTTCTGGCCTTGTCAGATCTGGTTGCAGACAGAGGGCAAAAACATTTGTCATGCGTGTGAGATTCTCACCACAGGCTTTCATCTCATCTAACATAATATGGACGCATGGACGAAACATTTGTATGTTGGCTGATGTATGAGCATTAGATTTGCCAAGAACCATCTGACAAAAATGATTGCATGTTTTTGCTCACTGTGATAATAAATGTTAGGCAGTAACGGTGTGTGTAAAGCATTGTCTTAGCTGACATCAATTTATAACCAAGCCATAGTTCATCTAAAGATTAATTTAATAACACATTTTTTCAGAGTTCTATGTAATTATTATTATGACCTGTTTATTTTAATTCTTTTGAGGTTATTTTTTGGATGTTTGCACTTTTAAAAAAAATTATAATTTGTCACAATGCAGGGATATTTAAGTAAACAGTAAAAAAAAAGAAAGTAAAATGGTTAAAATGCATTTGTCTCACCTTAGGCCCTAAAATAATCATTTTAGTGATAGATAGATAGATAGATAGATAGATAGATAGATAGATAGATAGATAGATAGATAGATAGATAGATAGATAGATAGATAGATAGATAGATAGATAGATAGATAGATAGATAGATAGATAGATAGATAGATAGATAGATAGATAGATAGATAGATAGATAGATAGATAGATAGAATGTTAAGTTTAATTTAATCAAATATTTATACCAGTTTCAGTAAAACCATTTAATTTTTAAACTTGTCTGTGCATGATATTTTGTGAATTTCCATGTGTAAAAATCAAAAAAAGTCCATATTTTGTCAGAAAACTAAGATTCCAGCCATAGCTACTGGTTTTACTCTATGTATTCAGCTGGGATTTCTGGGGTTAGTGTAAAGGGTGGGAACAGTAGAGTATTCCAGTGGGAGGACAATTCCAGGAGGACAGGTCCTGCTCACAGAGATCTGACTCAGGTGTCAACTGGAGTCATGTCCCCTGGCCAAACCGCAGCCGTCTCTTCACCAACCCCCACTCAGGGCCCGCGTTACCTCTGCCTGCCCCGCTGTCTGTCAGCTAAAGCTGCTCCACTGAGGCCCTTATGCAGAACCAGATGTGCTGGCGGAGCCCTGAAACATTCTCTTCCCCCTGACATCTTAACCTGAAAGGTGTGTGTGTGCGTTTGAGAGAGAGGTCAAACTTTAGTCTGGCCTCTAAGTGAGTGTGGATTATGTTTCGAAGCTTGTGTTTATTGCTTCAGTGCTGATTGTGTTTTGTTGTATGTTTTTATCCTGTATGAGAAGAACTTCACAGTACAACCACACACATAATAAAGGAAAAAATACCCAAGCTCGTTGGAAAAACATGGCTTTCTACCGATACTGCATGTTTGCAAACAGTAGAGGAAGTAAAACACCACCAACTTTTATTACATTTCATTGAAGTTATGATTGTGGCACACAATATCAATTAAGACTTATGTACACATGGTTTCATCCAAAATACCTTACACTCTCAGAAACAAAGGTACACAAGCTGTCACTGGGGTGGTACCTTTTCAAAAGGTACACGCTTGTACTTAAAGGGTACATATTGGGACCTCAAAGTATATATTAGTTCCTAAAAATTAAGATTAACACTTTTGTACTTTTTAGGTACTAATATGCACCCTTGAGGTATTAATATGGACCTTTTAGGTACAAATTTGTACCTTTTGAAAAGGTACCAGTGACAGCTCATGTACCTTTATTTTTGAGAGTGTATTTATCGCTATACCAACTTGGCCCACACAGAATATGCACCCATAGAAATCTGTAGATTTTAAACCCATCATTGAGTCTATTTATTTACGTATGTAAATGTGTGTAAATTTTAAGTTTTTATTTTAAAAAAATTGTAATATTAAGGAATAATATGCAATTGTTTATATGATTTGTTTAGTCTACGGTAACAGTTTATATCTTTAGTAGAGATAGTATATTAGAGACTTTGTTTATTAAACAAGTGGTTCTAACTGGATTTTCATTGTAAACCTTCATTGTATCGAGTTATTTTAAGTTTTTAAACAAGCTTTTAATTACTATACTTGCAAAATCATTGCGCATAAATGCACAGATTTTATACAAAATTATACAAAAAAATGTCCACAATCTCTGTCTGGCCCATGTCATCACCTAAATAAAAACAACCCAGGCTTGTCTACATTTTTGCAAAACAAAATACATCCTCCGTGTGCATTTAGCTGCACGTTTCAGATGGCAAATCCACTAGAGGATGCTGTCTACATTTTTTAAGAATCTGAAATATGTTACTTATAGTGTGTTTTAGTCTGATCTCAAGAGGAAACATAACTCTTTTACGTTTTGTCAGTTTAATGGCAAATTTTTATGAATTTGTACAAGTTCAGTCGTATGAAAATGTACAATTTTAAAAAGGAGCCGTGGCACCCAACCATACCTCTAAACCTAACCACTGGGGGATAAGCAAATCATACTAAATTGTACGAATGAGATCGTAGGAATTCATACGATTGTTATGTGGGTTTTGTTGTACATTTCAGATACATTTCCTCCTTATACAAGTACATGAAAAGGAGGAGCTTGTCGTTCAGATCACCAGTGAACCACTGACCAAAAACCTTCCCTGAAGTCAGCCAATAGTGAATTCACAAGCAAACATAGGATAAAATTGCACTGCATCCATGTCATTTTACCTTGATTTTATGTTGCTTTTTTCTCTTTTCGGAACAGGAGTGCTTCGCATCACAAAGTGAGCCACCCAACATACTTACCAAGCCAGAAAGGTTGTCCATATGTAGATTATTATAAGTTTTTTAAATGTAGTATACTTGCTTGTATAAATGCTAAGTATAAATCGACAGTCCACAATTTTCTTATTTTCAGATAATGTGCAGACTGTGAATACAGTGCATGCAAAAACAAACAAAAAAACAAAAAAAAAACTATAAATGCAGAGACTGCACTAGTCCACTGGGTGGTAATATGCATTATTGTTATGGACTGTGGCCAAAACAACACACTAGGTGCGCCCCAAATCGCATACTTGTGCACTATTCTACGCCATTTTGTAGTATAACTAGTGTAAGTAGTGCGTTCACACTGAGAATTCTAAAAAGGAGAAGTGCACTTTAATTACCCAGATGCCGCACGTGTGGAATGATGGACACTTCACGCACTCAATGGCTGTTGCTTTGACATAGTGGAAGGAGCGGAGCTATCTGTGTATACTGATGTTGGATTACTTTATTAATTTTAGACTGTCAAAGCAGTATTCTCATATGAGAGTGATTATAGCGCCCCTGATGGTGAATGCGGTTATACTCATGGCAGTTATTATTTGGTAGTTTGGTCATTTATTTCACTAATTTGGCAACCGTCAAACGTCATCCAGGAAATAGAAAAAAAAACGTTAGTATTCCATTTGGGACGACACTACATACACTGAAAAAAGTGTTGCATGCAAAACTGTTGCAAACAATTTATTTGTGTTGAATTTAAACAAACAAATTAAATTTAATAATGTTCAACTTTATTTGTTTGTTTAAATTCAGCCCAAATAAATTGTTTACAACCACTTAACGTAAAAAAATTTTAGTAAATCCAAGGAATCATCTTTGAATAATTTTTTTTTCAGTGTACATATACTACTGTACATTTGTTTAACATCCAACAAGAGACATCACATAGACATATTGCAGATGAGCAAACACTCTAAAAAATATGGATTCCAGGTGTAAACACATATGTGTTAACACACGTGTGCCATCAGAGAATCTTTTACTTTGCGTTTAAAAAAAAAAAGTGCTTTAACTTTGTCCAAATGATTCCTGTTCATTCAGTCATTTTCCTTCAGCTTATTCCGGCATATGTTTTAAAGAGTGGATGCCCTTCCAGCTTCAACCTAGTACTGGGAAACACCCATACACTTTTGCATTCAACACACAATCATACACTACGGCCAATTTAGATTACCCAATTCACCTATAGCGCAAATCTTTGGACTATGGAGGAAACCGGAGCGCAGAGAAGAAATTCACCCGAACACAGGGAGAACTTGCAAACTCCACACAGAAATTGCATTACAGAAATGACTAATTATAAAAATTATTATGAACCAATATGATTCAGCTGTGGACGTCATCTTGTGGTCGGACATGGAAATTAATTTGGTGTGCAAACTATATCACCATGCATTATTGGTAGTTTTTAGCTGTTGTGTGTACATGGGTTGTACGCTCGTTATTGTGGAGTTCCCTACAGAATGTCTACTATTGCCACCACTACAAATCACTGCTCACTCAAATAGTGCACTATATTTGATGGTATGGGGGTAAATTTAGATGCAGCTTGTGCGCTTGGTTTCTGTAGTCCATCATTGTAGTTTCGTTTGTCAAATGCATATGCGCACATCTTTATTTTCACAAACTGAAGTTTCACAAACTAATTTGGAGAGGAGCACGTGATATGATTGACTGCAGCTTGCCACCCAATCACATTCATTAGTTTGCCAATCAGATTAATCCCAACACACTATAAGTAGCCTAGCTAGAACTACTCTCTTATCTTCGTTTTCCGAAGAAACCCCCCATCCACCCCTTCTCCTCCTTTCCTCCTTTACCACGCGGAGCTCTCGAGAACCACCTGATCTCGTACTCCCCTCACATGCTCTATAGACCAGGCGGGAGCCCTGGGCTCAACTATCTCCGAGCTCAGGGTTCTCTCCTGGGACAGCATGCCAAACCTGCTAACATTTGTTAAACAATATCTAAGTGTGAACTCTTGAAATACTGTTTTTGTAGTTTTGCAGAGGTATACAATTATTGTCAAAAACCTGCACTTTGAAACAAGATTTCAAAGTTGACATTTTCAGGACCTCAAAAATCAAATATGACCAAATTTAGGGATGCACCAATCGATTGGCTGGAAATCAGTATCAGCTGATAATCACATTTAATGATTCGATTGGTATCGCTGATGTGGCCGATCTCATGAACTGAGAGCAAGCACACTTTACTTATTGCAGTAAACAGTAGTTTATAGACCTATTTCCTTTTATTAAAGAAGTAATTGATTCATAGGTGTGCATTTTAACTTCTGATGCATCAAATATGCGCTCCAAACCTTTTCTTGATTGAGACATGTTGAATTCTGCATCATTTGCAATGTTTCCAAATTGCATTGTTAGTAATTTTTCTTACTGTTTTTTTTTTTATCTGTGCTATCTATTATTTTCTTTAAAGCTATGTCTGACCCTGACATGTATCATTCTCCTGCAGCATCCTTCATTTATTCTCTTTGGTAAAGAGAGTTCTCCTCTTAAGTATCATGCTTGTATGGAAATGTGCTTTATGCATTATAAAGCTTAAAGCATCAGAATCGGTACTCTGTATCGGCCGATCACCATGGCAAGGAATCGGTACTTTGTTTTGGTTGCAAAAATCCTGATCGGAGCATCCCTTACCAAAATACATGAAAAAAAAGGATTGTTTTAATTAAAAATAGAGATTTGTAAATGCCCCATATGTTACATCTATCTGATTCAGAGAAAATTAAGCATGCATTTTAATGCCATGTTTCACGATTGAAACTGTTGTGAAAATGTAGTCTGTGGAATTTGTTTTCACACACAAGCACAAGCACAATGCACAAGCTTATAAATTGAACACACAATGCACATGAAGTTTTCATTTTTACAAATACGTGAAAATGGTATCCTATTCAGAAACTTCCACTGTGAAATATATGATGAGTTCAGATACATCTGAACTGCTGTCTGATAATGTTCCTATGTTAATGTTCACGTATTCCACTTTAAAAGGAAATGCAAATAACCTATTCATCACTATAAAAGGGAAAGTTGCTGAATCTACATACAGCAGCATTAGAAAAATAGAATTTAGAGGCTTTTCCATCTGAACTCATTGTAAAATCTTGGCATTTTCAGGCCCCCAAATCTCTGATGTTGTATAAACGAACAGCTAAACACATCTATAAAAAAAAAAAGTTCAATACTTTGGTGAAGATGGTGTTGTGTAAACTCCCCCTAATATTCATTATTGGGATCAGAATGAGAAGTGCATGTTTTGATTGTGTTTGTGTTTGGGTGAGCTGTAGCCGTATTGGTTTTATAATCAAAGTCACATTTGAGCCCATGCATCTCGCTTCACCCTTTCACCCACAATTCATCATCTCATTCCGACCGATATACGATATCTAATTTATCAACACATGCCCAATCTAAGCAGCCCCACACATGTGCGAGCAATTAGGCTATAGAACAGTTGCTAACACAAACACTTTCTGATAGATGACACTCCAAATGTAAGGCCAAACCATGGCAAACATGACTCAAGGAACGAAAGTATCAATCAGATGAGCAGTGGCCTTTACTGTCACCTCCATTGATTAAACGCATTGTTTGGACTATCTGAAATGTGTTGCCATACTGAAGTCTGTAGACGATTGTGGTGTTTACTGTATAGGTTCACAGGGGTGACAATTCCTCTCACAAATGATACACCATGTCACCAAAAAAGAGTATTAGGAAGATATTTCAGGCGGAATAAAGAGTTGCAGACAATGGATGTCTACATTTGAACCGTATGTAAAAATATTTTGTCCCTTATCAATGATCGCATCCACTAGGGATTGTCAGAAGAAGATTTTACTGCGCTGGAGATTTAATGGAGAACTATCAGCATGAGGAGAAATAAAAAAGACTGAGGACTATGTTGACATGCACTGCAGTTAGAATTATTGAGCTATAAAATGAGCATAGCCTAGATAAATTTGTCTTCTGATGAAAAATGTTTGAGTTCTTGAAACTAAAGCTTCTGAATGCAGATGAGTGCGCACCTGAGCACATTGTTAAGATGTAAAATGAAATTCAAGGGAAAGAAAAAAACTCTGGAGACTTATTATAGGCGTTCATGCAATCATCACAAAAATCAAACATTTGAGTTTTTAGGCATTCATTTATACCACAATATTGTTTTGGTGCCTGACTAGTCAACATTTTAGAAACCGGTTTTAAAGTGCTATTTTTTTTACAGTACTGTTACTGTTTGTGTGAACACAACAAAAATTAATTTTGTGAAAACATTAAAGTCATTTATTTGATTTGTTTCATTTATAACAATGAATACTTGACAACCAAAACAGCAGTGATGGACTACAGGACAATACTGTGCATCCGGAAAGTATTCATAACGTTTCACTTTTTCCACAGTCTTATTACAGTCTTATTCTAAACTGGATTAAACTCATTTATTTACTCAAACTTCCACACACAATACCCCATAATGACAATGTGCAAAAAAAATTCAAATTGTTGCAAATTTATTAATAAATAAAAAAACCTGAAAAATCACCTGTGCATAAGTATTCACAACCTTTGCTCAATACTTTGCTGATGCACCTTTTCGCTATTCAAGCATCAAGTCTTTTTGAATATGGTGCCACAAGCTTGGCACACCTGTCTTTGGGAATTTTTGCCCATTCCTCTTTGCAGAACCTCTCAAGATCTATCAGGTAGGATGGGAAGTGACGGTGTTCAGCCATTTTCAGATCTCTCCAGAGATGTTCAATAGGATTTAGTTCTGGGCTCTGGCTGGGCCACTCAAGGACCAATTCACTGCAGGGATGTTTTAGCCTGGTGATGAGCGCTGCCTGGTTTTTTCCAAACGTAACGCCTGCCATTCACTCCAAAGAGTTCAATTTTAGTGTCATCAGACCAGAGAATTTTGTTTATTATTGTTTTGACAGTCCTTCAGATGCCTTTTGACAAATTCCAAGAGGGAAGTTGCTTCTGTCTGGCCACTCTACCATACAGGCCTGATTGGTGGATTGCTGCACAGCAGACAATCCTGTCTCGGAGGTCTACGGACAATTCCTTTGTCTTCATGCTTGGTTTGTGCTTTGACATGCACTCTCAACCCTGGGACCTTATATACACAGGTGTATGCCTTTTTAAATCATGTCCAATCAGCTGAATTTACAACAGGTGAACTCCAATTAAGCTCCTGAAACATCTCAAGAATGATCAGTGGAAACAGAATGTACCTGAGCTCAAATTAGAGCTTCACGGCAAAGGCTGAAAATACTTATGTACATGTGATTTTTCACATGATGTTTCAAAAAATATTTTGTCACATTGTCATTATGAGGTATTGTGTGTAGAATTTTGAGGAAATAGATTAATTAAATCAATTTTGGAATAAGGCAACATAAAAAAATGGGAAAAAAGTGAAGCGCTACGAATATTTTCTGGATGCACTATATGTGCGCAAATGCATAGTCTTTCTGGCCTGGCATGCATAACTAGTTTTGTCAATGTGGATAACTTTTAACAAAAATTGTTCCCAAATTTCAACAAAATTTGGGGGCTACAAAAAATATATATGTGGGTTAATAAGATAAACCCTTCAGGTTATGTGCATACACCACGTGCAGCGAAGGGGTGTGGCCAGAGGCGCTGTAATGTTATAGCAGAGAAAGCTAAATTGGCGTTTAATCGACATGACACAAAGAGAGAAGTGCTTACAGTTTAATTTTAATTATGTTTCAGAGAATTATAAAAAATATACCTCTAGCATTTGACAATGGACAGCTTCCAAAATCTCTCGCAGTACAGTGCTGGATTCGGCTAAAAACTCCTCAAAATCGGAGCAGCTCCAATCATAATAACAGAAGCTGTGGATTATGAGCCACAACCTGTAAGTATTTTTATTTGTTAAAATTGATCAACTACATGCACAGCTTCTAGTGTTAACGGTATGTTGTAGCGAGGACGTAAACATGGATGTAAACAATGGGATATGCTGTTTGGCACTGCTAACAATTTCGCTACAAATTCATATTTATCCATCAAAACGCTGTAAACACCCACAATCTTCAGCAGCGCTGCAGTGTTTCTCTATTTCTGTGCATTCTACGTCTCAAATAACGAACTCGTAAAATATATGTGAACGTTTCATATTACTTACACATGATTATTCTGAATATATGTGAAAGGCACTTGTCAGATTTTATTTTAGAGAGCAGGCATGAGGTTCATCCTTTTCATTTTCTGTCCGATTCAGGCTCAAACTGATACAGCTAACAGCTACTCTGACTGACAGTATTAACACAGCAGAGGCAAAGCGCGTGGACCTTTCTGGTGACACGGAGCGGATTCGCGAATCACAGCACATTAATGTTAGCTGACCAATCAGAGCCTTTTGAGGGTGGGTTTTCGGAGGAACTAGGAAATATGACAGTCGTTTTCATGTTAACTGAGTAGCTTTATATAGTCAAAGTAATATATATGAAAAATAAGGTGTTTTTACAAATGAAGCATGAGCACACATTGCTTTGCATCTTATAAACACAACAAAGCCTTAAAAACACACTCTGGACCACCCCTTTAAGATACTTTAAAAATAAAAGGTGTTTTGTCTTTCAAAGGTTTGGGCTCAGTGAGACATTTCTAAGTAGTATGTTGAGCTCACAAAGGCTGCATTCTGATTGCAAAAATACAGTAAAACCCTCAAATTTAGAAATATTTTTTACAATTGTACATGACTAAGATGTAAATGATTTAAAGATGAAATGTCAGCATTATAACTCCAGTATCACATGATATTTCAGATACCAGACTGATTTACAGACTGATTTAACATTAGTTGTGCTTATAAATAGTTTAAGCTTTTTTCAGGAACATTAAATGTAATTACATTTTAACCTCCTAAGGCTTGAGTGTCCACATACGTGGACAGCACATTTTAGCTCTTAAGTGGCTATTTAAAATACTTTGAATGGTTTATATTTTGTTACAGACATACAGTGTCATCCTGCAACTGTTTTGCAGCATATGAAATGTCCCAAACACTATTTTTAACTGTTTAAAATGGGGGAAAAAGTGTAGTTTTTACTCTCTGATAGTCAAAACAAGTAAAAAAAATTACATATTAAATATGCATTAAAAATATTCAGGAAAAAGTACCGGATACTGGAATGTATAGTGTTTTATGTAAATTCGGACCACATTTCCACATATATGGACATAATTTTTCTCTAAAAGTACATCATATCAAAAGATGATACTTAGATTTTTATTCTAATTAGGTTCCAATAAGCCCAAATAGCATAGAGAAATAAAAAAATGCATGTAAAAAACAGCATGGGCCTTAAGAGGTTAACGTTATAAATGCCTTTACATTTTTTTGTGAATAAAAGTAATGATTTAGAAATGTCTGAATAAAATCAAACATATAAAACAGGGTTGTTAATTACAATAAACAGCATTTTTATTGTACATTCTATACTATAACAAAACAAAGTTCAAAATAAACACAAAAATGGCTCGATTAAATGCACAGCAGACGCAAACTACAGTGTGTGAGGCTGTCAGATCCAAGAAACCGAAGTGGAGATAAAGTTGTCGGGTGAAAAAACCTGGACCGACATGTGTCACTTTAATTCCAGTGCATCTGGCCGACGGTTGAGCTCCACTGTCCAGCATGACTGTCCGAATTGAATTCCTTCTGATCTTAATAAAAGTGAAAATCCTTCAGCTCCACAGCTGGGGACCCTCTACAGTATATTGCCTGCGATCCTAAATCTGACATTTCTTCTTTCTTTCTGGGGGACTCTTCACTTTATGACACGCTCGGCCTCTTGCAATGAATTTAATGGTGATTTTGAACGGCAGACATCACTTTAATGATGCTGTTTAGCCATTTGTCACCAGTTTACATCCTTCAATCAGCAAACGCTTAGTTTGTTTTCCTTCTTGGATTTAAGAAGACCTGGTTTTGCTCATCATGTAGGGAGAGCGCTTTAACGTTGATCAGCTTTCCAGGACTTGAAAGAGAGAATGCACAGAACTCCAGGCATGTGGAACAATCAGTGTTAGAAGCAAGATAGCTCTCCCGCTGGCCCCCTTCTCAACTTTGACCCCTGACCTCTTGGCACACGCACTGCTGTAAATAAAGCTGAAAAGAGGCCTCCCCACCTAATTTCCTTTGGCCTCAAATTTAAACACCAATCTCTCCGACTGCTCTGCAACCAGGGGATAAACATCTCCTCACGTGGACCAGGTTCTCAACACGACCACTCCAGAAATCCAGAGAGAGTAGATATACACAATAGAAATTGTGTTTGACAAGTTGGATTCAGCGGGTCTGGACGAGCCCTTGGCTGTAGATCTGAACTATTGTCGAAATGAGGAGGGGTGAACTGGGTTGCTTGCTACTGCCGTGACAGGCTGATTCATAAAGTCATAATTGCAATAATAATTCAGTAATAGACCGTGATTTCATGGTTTAAGAAGTTATTGCACCAAGTTGCAGCAGTTGTGATTGCATTTATGGCATGATGACACACCATTAAAGACTGCTTTTGTTTCAGATGTACTTTAACTGAGTTTTTTACAGCTCAACTTGCATCCAAATCTGTGCTGAGAGAAGTCAGAGAGGAAAACCAAAGAAAAAAAATGTGATGCAAAAACAAGGCAGTATAACCATGACTTGGACGGACCAGAGTTAGTAGCATTTAATTGGATTTAAGATGAACAAATCATCAATTTTACTAATTTTGAACTAAGATTTGCATTTCAAAATATCAGTATGAGTAAATGTCTGCTTAATATGTGGAAATACACATTTCATAAATCTCTAATTCAGTTCTAGAAGTTTGCATCATTTATTGTAGTCAGTCTGTAGTCAATTATCAGGTAGGCATATGAAATATTTGTGACCCTTGATGACAAAATTGTTTTTTGCATGGGTATAATTTTTGATAATAGGCAAAAAATATATTAACTATATGAGACAAAAGTATTGTTTTTTATTTTATGCCAAAAAAATCATTATAGTATTAAGGTAAGATCATGTTCTACAGAGACATCTTGTGCATTTGCCACTGTAAATATATCACAACTCAATTTGAATTAGTAATGCACATCCATATGGACAAATTTAAGACCAATTTTCTCAATATTTAGAATTTTTTTTTGGCTTTTGGATTCCAGGTTTTTACAAGTCTCGACCAGCTAGGAAAGCTTATTTATCATAAATCTCAAATTTAAAAAAAAATGTACATTTATGACTGGTTTTGTAGGCCAGGGTCACATTTAGCTATAATTCGTATGAACAGTAAAGCCCCGCCAATGTTGATTTAATTGCCTATCAAATGATTTGTCATTAGGGAGTAGTCTTTGGTCGCTCAGTCTTTGACATTTCATTTGTTAAACCTTGTCATCCTAAAACCAAACAGCACCATCAGATTTAAACTGGCTATTAAAGGTGGGTCATACATTGCCAATACACAATTAAGCTATAATAATTCTAATAATAAACCGGAGTTAAGAGCTTAAGTTTGTCAGTAGCGCGACGCTTCACACTCTTTTTTTTCTTTAAGGGAAGATGTAAAAGGCTCATTTAGAACTGTTTTCAGAAAGGCAAAACGACAAAGAGTAATTTTCAGACACGCAGTACAGTATTGCAGTTGGCCGGCCTTGTGCCAAAAAAGAGAAAATATCACGTCCAATAAAAACATAAAGAAAAAGCCCTCCAAAGGTTGTTATTTTATTGCTTTAATTTATTATAATTTATTGATTATTCCCTTAAGATTAATTATTAGGTTACTAGATTTATATTAAGCTATTAATTATTTTACGCAGCTTCACTAGCGCTATACTTTATAATGGAACGGGAGTGTTTTTTACGCCGCTGAGCAGTGTGTAAATATTATTAAGCTAAGTGTGGATTGTGTTTCCTCCATTTTATGTTGTGTCTTTTAACGTGATGTTGCTCAGTGTGGGAAGGATGACCCATATTTCATTAAGCTGCGCACTTGTTTCCGGCAGCTTTCACAACGAATTTATCTCTGACCAAGATATACAGACTCAGCATTTGAGTTATCTATATCAACACTGGCTGTGCTCGAGATAATAATGCAGCTTTAAACTAGTTTTTATTCTCCAGATGCGCAGTTTTAAGTCGCAGAAACACATAACATAAGATTAATAAGTCATTTCCCCCGACTGTTAGATCCTTTTTATAACCTTTTTTTGCATGCACCTAAATTAGCTTTTTTTGTTATTATTATTATTATTTTTATTATCTTTTACTCTTTATTCAATATAATTATATATAGGCTAAGATTTTTAAAAGGTGAAAGTCGAAACTGTATAAAAACTGTATAATAATCCATATGCTCTCTCTCTCTCTCTCTCTCTCTCTCTCTCTCTCTCTCTCTCTCTACATATATATATACATATATATATATATATATATATATATATATATATATATATATATATATATATATATATATATATATATATATATATATATATATACTATTTAGCAAATATATGAATGCTATTTCGTTGTTCTGAACGAAATGTGCAGTAAAACTTGTCTTTTTTAAACATAGAGCAGTCGAAACAACACGAATAAAAGATAATAATAAAATAAAAGGAGGAGAAACAAAACGGATTGGAAAGTCTTATTAAAATAATTCCATTATCGAAAGGAATGAGATGAAGCGCGCGCGCGGTCGGGCACTGGGCGTCGCGTTATTGCAGGTATTGTTGTGCCTGTGGCTTCTCCTCCAGCAGCGTAATTCTCCTCATCAATACTGCAGTGAGATCGTTACGCTGCTGACATTGATAAATGACCACCAAACTACAGCATTTTCTCACCAGTACTGCAGGCAAGAGAAACACAAACTGGAGGTCGAAATAAGCAGGGAAACGTCTGTAGGAGTAGGCTTAGCTAAGATATCAAACAGCATGAGGAAAACCATTTAAAAATGTCACCGCGAAATTGCGTTTAAAAGATGCTTGGAGATGAAAAAGTGCGCGGGGTTTGTGTTTCTGAAAAATTACTCGCGGTCCAGTTGCCTGATTTGAAAATATTGAATTAATGTGATTTATTTCTTCACATATTGCCTCGAAGATTTTATAGGAAACCCATAGCCTACATAATTTTTAACTGTTTTGATGAGTAGCTACGGTTAAGAAATTATTATTTTACACTTTCCAAGGCCGTCTTTTAGTGGATATTATTTTTGCGGTATCGAAATTCTTAGTTTGTTCTTATTTCTGTCAGGATTTGCCTCTGTCTTATTTAGCCTATAACTATTATTATTAGTAATTTTAAAATGGCCACACGCTTCTTTGTGGGAAGATAAATAATTATATAGGCCTATCATAAAAATTCGAATTAATGTGTTGCAGCATTTGCGATCTGTCCTCAAAATAAATAAGATCTTTGTTTCTGTAGACAATTATAAATTAAAGATTTCAAAGGGGGGATTTACGGCATTGCCTTTATATATGTTTTTTTTTCCTCAGATAATTTAAATAACCTAAAATCTAAAAAAAAAAAAAATAAAAACATTATCAAGACTTGTCATTTAAGGTATGCATATTTAATGTTCATGTAACCATCAATGCCTACGAGAGTTTCCTTAAATGAATTTCAACCGAATATCGCATCAGTATCGATTCGGTGCCAGAAAATGACAGAAGATCCAAAGCAAGAGATTTAACGTTTCGAAAATGAAGCCTTTATTACAAGAATTCGACTTTTGACTGTGTAGAAATACTGCTTTAAAAGACTCCTAAAAGGAAAAATGGACAGAGCGGGAGAATCGATCAAACGTATCAGTACATCAACAAACATATAATCGACTTTTTTCCATAGAGAAAAGCAAGAGTGAAAACGGACCAAAATGTACAACAATATCCCATCTTCATTTTTTAAAGGATCTCGACTGAATGTCTATTTGACATTGATGCGTTTTACAAATAACATTTACATAATTATGTACAATGGAACATCTCTAGTGGTTTTAAAAACTCCTCCAGGCATACTTAGCCTTACAAGAGCACTGTTGCTCTCCAATTCAACAAAATAACGCACAGCTCATTTCTTCAGCGATGCTTTTCAAAACGTCTCATGTGGGGAAGACTTTGTGGTTTCAGATACTGGAATTTGTGTCAGATGTGTGCTACAGTGATCCCACCAGTGGTTTCATTTCCTTCAAACTGTGGAGAATCATAAATGCAAAGGTCTAAAACTAGTCAATGACACAAACTCAAACATTGAACATTTCCCAAAAGAAAAAACTAAATGTCATTGTACACTCACAGTTCAGTTCTTGAGGGCTTTTAGCATCTTTTACTATATTCCACCGGTAAATGCATTTAATATGAGTGTGTGTGCGCTTGTGCATGTGGAGGTATGGAGTATTTTCTTCTGGGACCGCCACTCTATGGTTGAGCAAAGTGCACAAATGGTGTGGTCCCCCCGTGCTTCTTGACGATATAACAAGAATAAATAAATAATTTAAAAGGAAAAGATCTCCAATTGTCTTTTCAGAAGTCTCTCTTTTGGCACAAATGCTTCAAGTCTGTATTTTGTTCTGTTGGTGTTCCTGCAGGAAGTCCTTTGGCTGGAGATTCTGATGGCCAGGTGATGAGGGGTCCGTGAGAGGTCTCGTGACGAATGGAGATGATCAGTGATCAGGTGAGGATGAGTGTGACGTGACTCCTCATGACTCTGGCCAGCACTGGGACTATTCCTGAGGTCACCATCAAAACCTAGAACAGAGAGAAATAAAGAATAATAAATACTCAGGCATTTATTTATCCACATTATCAACGTGAATTGGTTTATTTTAGGTTTATTTAGCTTTGTTGCTTTTTCTGTGAAATAAGCAAAAAATCGGTCATTTTTTAACAATTTAAACAATGTTTAAGACGCATATCCACAAGATGTAAATGATATGTGACTTAAGTGATTTTAGTATGGGAAAATAATACAAATAATCAATCCTGTTTAAAATAATATGCTATTTTAGAACTTCATTGCCATATTAACTTGCCTAAAACCCCAAAATAACAAGAAAAATTATTACAGCAGGGGTGCCCAAACTTTTTCTTATGAAGGGCCAAACTTAATAGAGGCTAGTGGGCTGAAGGTAAATATAGGTAATATAGGACTTTTTAGGATAGGTAATTTATAGTAATTTACCATGGGTAATTTCCATTTTATTTAATAATGATTAAAAATGACTAGAAAACATTGCTTTATATTAACTAATACAGTATTTTTTTACATTTTATAATGATCCTAATACAGTAAAAACAAATCTAATAATAAAAATGACACTAGTTTTTGCCTTGATTTGCTTGCCGATGTCTTCTTCAAAGTCGTCTATCCATCGAGTGACAGTATTTACATTTTTAAAAATCAGATTAATTTACAACATGGAATTAAAAATATTTAATTTCAGTTTGCTTTTCTGTTCCTCATTAATAAAACAAACAAAAAAAAAAGGTTACATCAAGAATTGACGATCTCTGTGTTAAAGGCATTTGCCCCAATCCTCTCCATCATACTCACTCCCCATCTCAAATAGGATGGTGGGCCAATTCAAAGGTTAAAATAGGCCAATTTGACCCGTGAGCTTTACTTTGGGCATCTTTAGACTACAAAGCTCTACATAAAAAAAACATTTACATTTATTCAGTCATGAACTTCAGAATTATTTTACCTTATGAAAAAAAGCTAAATGTTTTTGCACTATAACAATCAAAACAATAAAAGATAAGACTTTAACACTTCCAGTTGATAACATTTGGTATCTTCTTCTTAAATATTACTATAAAATCGTAATTATTACTTTAAAATATATTACATATATATGTAAAGTGTCATCTTTACTGTGTCAAAACAAATTGTGAAATTAATTTGTCAAAATATAAGCGAAATAATGTCCCATTGTCATTTAATGTAACCAAAAAAGTATTTGTCTAAAAACTACACATTTATTCTGACTGGTACTATAACTGAATGTTCCTTAAGTAACATAAATGAACTGAAAACAATTAGCAAACACCGTAACATATGCTTATTGTTATTTAATATCAGTTAGTGTTACCAGATGGCTTAGATTAAACCTCTCTTGTAACCAAATCCCAATATTCCTTTAAATAAACACACACCTGCCTCTAAGATCATAAATGTGTCTCAATCCGCTTTATGCATGAAAACAGATCTTCATAATGATCGTGACGGTCCTCCGGCATATGGTGTTTAACCAGAGCGAATTAAGAACGAGGCAACATTCCTCTAAATGACGCAATTACAGTAACGACTCGATGATAATTCAATAAAAAAAAGGATCGGATTAAATAGTCTGGAAATTATTTAGTCTGCATGTATCTGGCTCCCGCAAGCCGGAGCTGCTGATATCTCTATGTGTCTGTATTTCGGTGGGGGGTGTTAACCTCCGCTCACCTCCCCTCTCTTCTCCCTTCATTAGCACAGGCTAGGGTTGTTATTTGAGAGGAAAGGGCTGTGTTGGCACGATTGGAGAACTGGATGCGGTGCCTATTTACATATAAAGAGCTCTATTAATCAAGGTAAGTGTCATTATGGAGAGGCTCATTGGGCAGCACAGTGTGGGTATTAAATAAAATTCTCCATGCCAGGCCGCCCGCGGCGAGCGATACGTCTTGATTTGTGGACTGTCAGAGACAGGCAGCGAAGATGGAGCCGAGGTGTGTGCGTGTGTGTGAAGGGGGGGGGATTGCCACCATAATCAGATTTCACACGCCGAGCGGAAAAAGCAAGAAAGAGGATGCTCTAAGTACCGATGCGTTTTCTTACGTTTATGGTTTGGGAAGCGGGGAGGCGTTTACATGTAGTGCCACTGTCCATCCATACCCATGTTCATACCCATTCCTCCCATGGGACCTGCGGGATGAGATATGAAATTAAAAATCAATAAAACGCAGCACTTAAAGTGACTTATGCGGGATTCTAATCAAAAACGCAACTCACCGCCAGGCCGAAGACCCATGTGTTGTTGGCCGTCTAGCACAAAGCCGCCCATAGGCTGACCATCAGGGCTGTAAGCGGTTCCTTGACTTACTAAACACACAAAAACACCATATAAATGTGATATACGCTCACACCGATAGTAAAGATGGACCAAAATAAACCTGTGCTTTACCTGCTCTGTTAGACTGATCAATCATGGGCTGCACGATTCTTCTTCGAGCATTGATAAACCTGTCAAAGAGAAGACCGAGAACACATTTACCAATCTATTTATATCTCAGACGGCGCACAGTATATTTTACTCTTAATTTAAACACTTAAGACTTTTACTACTGTGAGCTTTTTGCTATGATTTACAACAAAATATCCGATAATGCAGTGCGGCTTCTCCTGGGCCTTTGGGTTAATGGACCTGTCAGGAGTCCACAAAAAAAGCTAATGTACTGTTTAAGTGGCAGACCAAAAGAAATTCTCTAATTTATAATGTAAACATGCTGAGGTTTTGGTAATAAAGAGATTCTAACACCTTTTACAGGTGATGTTTGCGAAACATTCCATTTAATGGTGAATTTTATAGTAGCGGGCAATAAAAACAAACAGATTTATTTGATTTGGGATGTATTTTCCTTTCCTCAGCACTTTAAAGTTAATCTCTGTTTTTTAAGACTTGCTTTAATTGCGCTTCTTGTTGCGTTATATTAGTGTATCGACTAAAGGGGTCATTGCTCAATAAATATTCAATTGATATAGCATTGGCCTGGTAGCCTGGGGGTATGATTAGCCTAACTGCTTTTCAGACGCTAATATGCTTCAGCAGCTCGTAACAGAGAGGTAGGAAATGCCCATGACATGCACTTGGGGGAAGGAATTATTCATAGACAATGAGTCTTAGCCAAATGTTGGTAGCCAAACATTTGTGAACAACTTATATTGTTGCTGGAAATCCACACAATTACGAAAGATTTTGTTAACAAATTAAGATTTTGGAAGTACGTGTAGAAAAACAAAATATATAGAATTTAATTGCTTGTATTACAGTGCTCAGCATAATTGAGTACACCCTATTTTGACACTCCATTTCTCAGTGAATACAGGCAGTGTATTTTGGTGCATTTAAACAAAACAGATTTATTACACAGATATATTTATTAAAATAATATTTTAGTCACTAAACATATTTAGAAAATGAAATATAATGCAATTAAATTAAATTAAAGCAAAATAATGCAAAAAAAGCAAATACAACCCACACAATTTCAACTAATTTTTCAATTTTTATTCTTCTTTTGATTTTTACTCTTTTTAAAATTGTATTTAATATTTTTCTATAACATATAAATTTGGCTGTACTAGTTTTTGTACCGTTATAAGTTATTTTGTTAGATAAGCTCCAGATTTGGCTTCAGTACTGACTAATCTAATTTATATGCACAAATATAATATAGTACAGCTTCCTATTAAAATTTGAATTTAAAATATAGATTTTTAAGGGGTGTACTTATATATGCTAAGCACTGTATGTGGTTTAAATTTGCGTTGTATTGAAATGGCATCAAAAAAGACAAATGCTACACTCAAAGTTTAATTTTGGAAAAAGTTAGACCAATATATATAGTCTAATGAATACATACATTAATAAATAAATAAGCTTTCCATTGATATATGTCTAGAATCTGAGGGTTAAAAAATTACATTGAGAACATTATATTGAGAAAAAGCGGTAAATTTAGATATATTTACAATAGGACTGCACAAAATTGGAAAAATTACACATTGCAATATTTTTTATTCTGCGATATATATTGCAATATGAATGCAATTTCTCTAGATGAGTTGAAAAACTGTTTGGAAAGAATCTATAATTTTAGATTGATTGGGATGATTCGGAGGGGATGCATACCAATTACCAAACAATCTACAAGCATGGGTAAATTCAATAAAGAAAAATATGCAAATTAAATAAACATCGTTTCATTGTTTTCTGAAGAGTCGAAATGTATTCAGGCATACAGTAGTTGAATAATCAAATGTGAAATAATACTGCAAAGTCTTTGTTTTATAAACAGTTCAATAAAATTAATGGTTGTTAATTTTTTTTAAAGTTACGAACAGTACATTTTTGAATGCCTAAATGTTTTTAAAACCCTCACGCAGTCACAGGCCTCAAAAAACACTTTCAAAATAATTAGTTATAATCCAGACTCAAAATTGCATATACTCGCGATGTGACTATCGCGAATGATCACACGATATCGATGCTAAGACGATATATTGTGCAGCCCTAATTTACAGTTGGAAATTTACTAAATATGTTCATGGAACATGATGTTTACTTAAAATTCCAGTGATTTCTGGCATAAAAGAAAAATGTACAATTTTGACTGATGCAATATATTTTTAGCCATTCCTACAAATATACCTGTGCAACGTAAGGTATTGGGGTACAGTTCACAAAATATATTATGAAACAATATCTGACAAATAAAGGATAAATGATACGGTTTATGAGTATACAAAAATTCATATATAGATTCAATTGTCATGAATATGAGACAAGTATACGTTTTAAATTCATTTGAAAAAATAGTAAAGAGTAAAATAAAAATGTGTTTATAAAGATATCGTTGATTATTTAACACTGGAATAAGAACTAAATAAAACATCTAAATATGCAAAAGAACGTATGTATGTCCGTATCATCAACACAATCTCACGGCAATTCGTAATTTTTTGATTTAGTGGCTAATTCGTATGAATTCGTGCGATCTAATTCGTACATTTTCGTACGATTTGCTCATCCCCCAATGACGGTTGGGTTTAGGGGTGGGGTTAGGTGCCACGCCTCCTTTTTAAAATCGTACAATTTTGTACGACTGAACTCGTACAAATTCGTACGAATTAGCCAGTAAACTGACAAAACGTAAAATACTTACGTTTTCTCGTGAGATCAGGCTGGTATCATACATGTGATAGTTGGAATCACTTTTGTTTAGTCCAATTGCAACTCTTGCTAAAAAGATGGATACTAAATGAACAAAGGTTCAGAAGAACTCTTGTGCCCCAACATCATTCCAGGATCCCAATATAACGTTCGACAACTTTTCTAAAAGTCCCTCGGAGACCCTGGGCAAACCTCATCATTGCTCCTATTCGTACTTTTATTTGTCTCACTGGGGCTTTGAACACCGTCTAATAATAGTGTGAGAAATCAGGATCACCGGAGTTGAAATGGAAATGTTACAGAGATCCCCAACCCTGACTTTAAGTACTGAGAGGTCAAGCTGGCAAGTCAAAAGTCAGAGGTTAAAGGTTACTCACCAGTTATTCACTTGTAAGATGGTGAGGCCTGTGTCTTGTGCTAGCTGCTTCTTCTGCTCTTCAGATGGGTAGGGGTGCTGCAAGACAGAAACAAGCAGAAAAAAAACACGTTAAGAAACTTCATCAGTTAATAATATTGCTCTCTGATGATCCATAACGCGATAATGAATGGAACATGCAAATGTCTTCATTTTTTACAGTTGTGTATTTCTCCTCGCAGTCTCCATTAATAAAGCAAATCAAGATGACCTTACTTTTCCTTAAAAACTCATCTGTTTCAATGACTAATGACTTCTCGCCTCGTTCAGGACTACAGGCAAGATCGTGGATCCCATATGACTCTTTCAGGAAATTACATCATTATGTATGATAGACTTCCCATATGCATCCCTGAGCTGGAGAATCTTATTGGCTGAGCGCTCGTGGTTTTGTTTGACATTATTTGACATTACTTGACAAATGATCGAGTGGGTGTGAAAGAGAGACAATGGAGAGTTTTGTTTAGGGTTGAATAGGGCTTGGCCCTTGGTGGCCCTACGGTGGCCCCTGGCCCCTGATCTTCTTGCTCTCACTGTGAGTGCAGAGGGAGGGCAGCAGATGGCAGGCAGGGGTGAATGTATAGACAGCACAGGGTCGTGGGTGTGCACCAATTTTGGCACTGTCATGGCCTCACCTCCCGTGGTCACTGGTGAAGGATGAGTCCTGTTACATGTCCCGTGTTCTCTCTCTCTTGGTCTCACACTGACGGAGATTTCCCTGCTCACCTCCTGGCTTGCTAGCTGTCATTGTGCTGATGAATGACTGTAAGCCCCGCCCCTTTTCTACACAAGCCGGTGACATTCGAATGCGAGACATGCTCTGGGATCCATCTTTAAACTCTTATCAAAAAGCTCTCAGCAGGTTGCGCTGTGATTGTTCGCTAGAGTTTAGCGAGGAACCTCCGCGCTCAAAAGATGAGGCTGGCCGACAAGCTTGCTTTAAAAAGAATCACTCATATTTGCATGAATTGCACTTATGTCTATTAAGAAAGCGCCTTCCTCGCTCTCATTTGCATGCCAAAGGAGATCTCTCTATCTCGTTCCAGTGAAACTAACAGTTATAACTGTAATGTTCCACTGAATCTTAATGTTCCACCTTTCTTTAAGATTGGCAGCACAGGGGGTCTTTATCACGGACTTCTGAATAGGTCACAAAAGATAGAGGCTTAGACCATATGTAAGAGCCCCCCCATCTCAAACGTCGCACACTAGCTCAAAGTAGAACCCGACAAAACGTAATCCTGCAGCTTTCATTCAGCCCCGACCCCAAATGAATGCATGATCGCCTGGGTGTTGCAATGGGGGCCATTCAGAGGCCAAAGTCCCCTCTAACACTTTTTTTTGTCAGAGGACACATCCTGCAATGGGAAACACTTTTGCTTCACAAATCGTTTTGAAAAGGAGCTGGGAACAGAGAGAGGATAATTCAATTAGGCTCTCCTTTTTTATCTCTAAACTCTAAAGGTGGGTAAAAGGGAAAGGATTACTATGTGTACAGGACCTGTGTAGCCCTTAGAAAGTGCAGGAATTCTGAAAGAGAATGGAAAACAGGAAGACGCACAGAATGGTGGGAATTTAAGGAGGTGGACCAGCGAAAATGTGCTGAGATTTGAAGGGGCTGAAAATGCCACAAATCAGCCCCTAACTGGCAAGTTTTGGTGGAAGGTACTCACCCCGAGGCAAATATGACCCTTGGTTTTGACAAGCCAAATGGATGGGAGGGCCAAAAGACAGATAATAACATACCCTGCTAGTTTTAATGCAGTTTGGATGCAGGTCACTGAACTGAGAACTGTGGAATTGAGCTAATTCACCAAGAGACACATTGGACACACTGGCCTGATTTCGGAAGACTTCCAAAGACCGGAGCCGCTCTTACCGTGAGATGTTGGAAGAGCCATGCCCGCATGATGTTGGTCGCCACTTTGGGGAAGATTCCTCTTTTCTTCTGCCGTTTCTTGTCCTGATCGTCCTCATCCCCAGTTCCCGGAGATGCCAAGCTGTTATCCAAGCCATCTCCTGATAAACAACAGCGTGAAAGCAGAGGCGAGAGAGAAAAAGCAAAAGAAGAAAGTCACTTTAATGAGATAAAACATCACCTTCGGTTGTTTATTCAGACCGATCTCCTTTGCTATTCACAAACACGATGTGAAAGAGCCACGCGGGGGGCTTGTTTTGATTAGCAACAGTAACACAAGGACTGCAGCGAGCAGGAGTATCCATGCAGTGAGAGGGAACGCTAATCAACAGAGCGAGATTTCTCCCGCTCTCTCGCTGTCTCAATGTCAGAGATCTCGAGGAAAGCTCTGCACCAACCCTAGTGCTATTAATTCAATGTGAGTTCTGTCTTTGACATGGGGTAATGAATGTCCAGGCTCTGTGCTTGAGTGGGGAATGGAGACTTGGCACTGCAAAGAGAATATCTGATCTGCATTAGCACTCCAAAATAAAGTTGAGGGGGGAGAAAAAGCTGGGGAAAAAACATAAATAAAGCAACGGCCATTAGCGGTTGATGCAAAAACTGTTTTCGACTTTAGAAGTTGTGTTAGTGGCTGGTTTACAGTGGAGGGATAGTACATGTGATGCTAAACCATTACTTTACTGCTTACAGCATTGCAAACTGCAACTATAAGTTTAGCCATGTGCACACACTTCAACGAATAATCTTTGACTATATATTTTTCAAGACATTTCTATACAGCTTAAAGTGACTTTTAAAGGCTTAACTAGGTTAATTAGGTTAACTAGGCAGGTTAGGGTAATTAGGCAAGTCATTGTATAACGATGGTTTGTTCTGTAGACTATTGAAAAATTAAAGGGGCTTAAAGGGGCTAATAATTTTGACCTTAAATGTTTTTTAAGAAATTACAAACTGCTTTTATTCTAGCCAAAATAAAACAAAGACTTCTCCAGAAGAAAAAATATTATCAGACATGCTGTGAAAATTTCCTTGCTCTGTTAAACATCATTTGGAAAGAAAATATTTAAAAAAAATCAAATGTGGGCCAATATTTGTGACTTCAACTGTATGTATATATATATATATATATATATATATATATATATATATATATATATATATATATATATATATATATATATATATATATATATAAATATGGCAATCATACCAGTGATGGATATAATATAATATTTGTACAATATTTGTCACACCTAATATTTGAGCAGCATGAACATTTATATCAAATAGCATCAAAACAATCCAAAATGTATTTTTTATTATTAGCAAATAATGAATGTCATTCGAATGAACAGCAAAAATCAGTCCAAGACACTCGAAAATGTGAAAAAAATATTAAATATTTTACATTTGTTTATATTTTTCCACATTTTTCGAGTGCCTTGGACTGATTTTTGCTGTTTATTCTGATGAATCCCTCACCCAAAGAGCACCGACACACTATTTAAGCTACCCCTGAGCACTTTTTGTTTGATTTTTAAATTCATTTTACCCTTCATTTACAGAGACATCTAATACAATGCCATTCAATGTAATTGATACACCCAAATATTGTCAGAACCATGTTTTACCCATTTGTCAGCAAGCATTTAATAATTTAAAATATAATACATTTTGTTTGTTTACTTATGTTTTTATATAATTTCATGAGTGCACGTCAGAATATTTATGTTGATTCATTTTTCATCAACATATGTTAATCTTACACACAATGAAACATTTTATTTGCACAAATTATTTGTAACACAATCACTTTGTGTATTTTATATGCTTTCTATGTATATAAAATAACTTAAGTTCCATTTGATTTGGATACCTAAATGGAATCCCTCAATTGTTTATTATACATGATCATAAAAGAATGCAATAAAATACATTTGCGCTACTCCTTGCGCTATATAAATGCAGTTGAAGTCAGAATTATTATTTTTAAATATTTCCCAAATTTTCACAGTATGTCTGATAATATTTTTTCTTCTGCAGAAAGTCTTATTTGTTTTATTTCGGCTAGAATAAAAGCAGTTTTTAATTATTTAAACACCATTTTAAGGTCAAAATTAATAGCCCCTTTAAGCTATATATTTTTTCTATAGTCTACAGAACAAACCATCATTATACAATAACTTGCCTAATTACCCTAACCTGCCTAGTTAACCTAATTAACCTAGTTAAGCCTTTAAATGTCACTTTAAGCTGTATAGAAGTGTTTTGAAAAATATCTAGTCAAATATTATTTACTGTCATCAGGGAAAAGGTAAAATAAATCAGTTATTAGAAATGAGTTATTAAAACTATTATGATTAAAAATGTGTTGAAAAAATCTTTTCTCCATTAAACAGAAATTGGGGAAAAATAAACAGGAGTTAATAATTCAGGGGGGCTAATAATTCTGACTTCAACTGTATTTGTGTGTGTGCGTGTATATGTGCGTGTGTGTATATGTGTATGTATATATATATATTTACAGTTGAAGTCAGAATTATTAGCCTCCATTCATTTTTTTCCCCCAATTTCTGTTTAACGGAGAGAAGATTTGTGTGTGTGTATATATATATATATATATATATATATATATATATATATATATATATATATATATATATATACATACACAAAATAGAATGTTTCTAACAAAAAAGAATGTTAGAATGTTTCTTTACTGGCTATATGCGATATGTAAATATGTGCTGCTGATTTTAACTTAACTTTCTGAGCTACTATTGAGACAGCTGGCACTTTTATTTGTTTCATATGATGTCCAAAGAAAGTGGTTCATCAACTCCATCTAATTGATAGCTTAATAATACTTTTTAACCATAGGAAACTCGTAATACTATAATTCCAGCATGAAGGGACTGAGGCATTATACTGTAAGATCAATTGATGCACAACAAACAATGCTTTCTGAACTGTGAGCTCTCTGATAGCATCAAGCCTGCTTTCATTCCATTACCATCCAATCTAGTTTAAGATCAGAGGCAGGCAGGAGGCCGCTTTTAAACTAAGGTTTCCGTCTTGTCCTCCTCCCCACCCTCTTTTCTCTTTCTTTCTTTTTTCCATCCCTCTCTCCCTCTTCCATTAACTGTGCATCAGGCAAGATGATTTACTTTTAACAGTCATGCTTATTTTTCTTGCCCTGAGGGTAGAGATGCCTTGAAAGCCTGCCCGGAGGGTGTGTGAATAATGTATCTGAGGGACTCCTCCCCGGAGGCGGGACAGGAACCCTACTTTTCTTAAGATTGGCCCTGCTGTGTCTCCTTGTTTTTGGGGATGCATCAATCAAAGGCGACTGTATGCGCCATATTCATGCATTAATATTTCAGTTAATGAATAATGACATTTGAATATAGGGAGGGAAGGGGGGTGGGAGGGTAGATGGACTTCAGGCTGACTGATGCTGTAATCAAAATGCAAGTCAAGGGCAGGGCAGTGGTCTCACACTGTCTGTCTGTCTGTCTGCACAACACATGCAGGCTTCTTCTCATTATGCTTTCTGGAGTTTGCATGTTGACCAGTCTGAAGATATTATGAAAGCTAAGAAGGAAATTTGGATAATATAATATAATATAATATAATATAATATAATATAATATAATATAATATAATATAAAATAAAATAAAATAATATAATATAATATAATATAATATAATATAATATAAAATAATATAATATAATATAATATAATATAATATAATATAATATAATATAAAATAAAATAATATAAAAATACATTCAAGAAAAATAAAATAGGCAATGATTTCAGTGTGTTTAGGGTATCCAAATATAGCAATGGTCACAGATACTTAAATAGACAATGATAATTAAAACTAAAAAACAAAATTAAGAAAATAAAGAATAATATTACAAAAGAGTTTATGAAAATCCAATTCCACAAATGTGTCAATTTTATTATATTAAAATAAATAGTTTAAAAAGAAATTAAGAAGTTTGTTATTATAAAAAAGGAAAATAAGTCAGATTTGTTTATTAAAAAACCTAATGTGGAGGTATAAAAATCAAATGACGTTTAGGGAAGAGGAAGTAAAATATGAAAATAAGATGAAAATAAATGTATAATAAAATTATATTAATAATCACAATCACAAAATAATTAATAATCACATTAATAATTTATATGAAAGTACAACCAATTAGAAAAGTAACAATAAAAAACAAATAAGAGAAAAATATCATATAGGTGTTAGAAAGAATGATAAGACATGAAAGTAGCATTCTAGAAGTATAAAATGCAGGTGATTTGTAAAGTATTAATTTTGAACAATAATATGATTAGAATAAATACAAAAAGAAAGGAAAAGTTTAAAGATTAAATAAAAAGTGAAATGAGAGATAAAGGGAGCTGGGTGAGATTCTTACATCTAAGGGAGACTCAAACACTCTCCCCCCCCCCCCCCCCCCCCCCCCCCCCCCCCCCCCCTTCTCCTCGAGCCTCTCTCCTCCTGTTCCAGAAAACGAAGGCCGCAGGGCTGATCCAGCCCAACGCTAATCGCTTCTGACTGTTCCCTGGCAACTTGGCCCATGCAGCCTGTGTGACTGCACTCTCTTTAAAGGCTGCTGCTCTCTGCAGCTCCCAGAGCCCAACCTCACTCCCGGCCCCAGAGTCTGCACGCGCAGCACAGAGGGGGGCCGCAGCAGCCTGGAGGAAGGCTGGAGTAGGCCCTCGGGCTGTTTGGAGAAAAACAGCACCCTAAGACATGGAGAAGAGGCTTCTTGCTCACATTTACCACTATTTTCTTTCACGTTCCCTCGTACATATAAAGCGTAACTTCTGAAGGGGTCTGTGCAGATCTGTTTGATTTGCATATGCATGAAAAACACATCAAGCCTAAATATAAGTTTTAAACCGGTTTTCCCACATCCTTCAAGCCGAGCCTGACGGCAGTCGCGTCACATCACAGTACCTTCAAGATCCGAGAAATGACAAGGTCCAAAGCTAAAGCGCTCTGCGTTGTTCTGATGCTGATAATTAGATGAAGTGGAGATAGATGAATGTCCCGGAGACAAAGGGGCCTGGCGCAAACTAGCTGGGTCTGATGACTGCCACCCCACACGCATCACAGAATAAATCCTGTTTGCTTGCTTAATGAGCTCACCATGACCTCAATCTATCACGAACTATACTTCTCCAAAGGGGCCATAATTCTGACTACTGGACGCAACAGACTGGATAATTACTGGACGAACGCAGATGATTTTGTTCTCGCTAATCGTTTCGCTTAAAGCATATTGATTAGATGCTCTTATCCTCTTGTCCCCCGTGGCCATGATATGATCTGGAGGAACATGGGATTGGACCACAGTTGGGAGGTATTGATGACTGCAAAAACGCAAGGCATCGGCTCTTGACACTTGTTGTTGGTCCACTATACTTCATGCTGGGATTTAACCTCCATTGAAGGTTCAGATATAGATGTAAACATCCTGTCTCAGCCAGAGTCTTTCAACGGCCTTAGAGGTGAACACTGGCCTGGAATGTCCTGCAGCTTCCCTTTGTTGCCTTTCGGCCTTTGTGATGGACATTCCTAGGCCTGCATTCCCACCAACAAGCACATGTTTAGGATAGCTGTGGAAACCACCCCGCTCTTGCGCAGAGGATGTCCAAACTTGTTCCTGGAAGGCCACTGTCCTGTTTAACTCCGAGCCCAATTAAGTACACCTGAACCGGAAAACCAAGGTCTTCAGACTCACTAGAAATATCCAGACTTGTGTTGGAGTTAAACCCTCCAGGAGTAGGATTGTAAACCTACCGAGGTGAGTCAGTGAGTCTAAAAAAGCCTCAAAACACACCCCTTCCTTCTTCTGGCCCAAGAGCCTAACCTAACTTGAAGGTTCTCAACAAGAGCAACTTCTACTGATGTGCAAGCAACAAAGGGAACCCCCTACAAGAGACAGGTGCTTTGAAGAAGCCCAGCAACCCTCTGGACTCGACTGACGTAAGACCCCCCATTCACTTGTGATGGAAAAGGTGTTTGCTTTACCGATCTCTTGAATGATAAAGGGAGGAACACTGATCCAAAGTGGCTCCTGGAGGAGCAGCAGGTAGATGTCCCTGATCCTAACCCAGCCTCTGCCTCTGATCACCCCAGATATCACCCCTCCATTGTGACTAGTATTTGAAGTGCTCTGTCCTTCAGGCCGGCAGGGGTCATTCCTCTTCCCCTTCTTCAATGCATGCTCTTTGGGGTCAAAAGGCCGTGGGCCTTGGATGTCCCCCCACTGTTGTTTAAAAAAAGCCTGGTGTGGGGAAAATGCCGCCACCCTAATGCTTTTCTCTCTTTTATACTGAGTAGCATTGCAGAAACACCACTGGCATTGCTGCTATGGCAAACATTTTAAAGCTAGTCTATAGGGCTTTCACATTGTCACACTGAGGCTGAATTGTCATAGAATAACAATCTGGCCACTGATTTTTGCTGCTGGTTTCTCTTGTCTTGCAGAATATCCTACTATTGTACTGCATAATGGTCAAGCCATTCATGTCTGATGGTTAAAAGGAGGCGAGAAACCCTGAAGGCTATTTTAACTGAAGCAATTACAAACAAAAACAGGTCATAAAAAAATAAAATAATAAAATAAAAATTCCCCCAAAAGGTAAATGGCACTAAGGGGCTATAAATATGCTGTGGCACACCGCAGTGTAAATTAAGAAAAAAAACATGTGACATGCAAATGGAAGATCTGGTAAATTAAATTAGACCTTTCAAGAACATTACACACCTATTGCGTCCACAGTTAAATCGTAAAACCCGCTCAGTGGACCATCGCAATGAAGACACGAACAATGACACATGACTTTCATTAGTAAATGCTGTTTACATCCACAGGCATTAGAAATGAACTGAAATTCAGCAAAACACCATAGAGAGAGATTTTAAGAAAAGTATGAGTGACAAAAAAATTAAAATAAAGAGCCGATTTAACCACTAACATAGTTTGTTAAAATAAATTAATGTTTTAGGTTGATTCTGTGAAATGTTATGCTATTTTTGACCTGAATGAAGTTAGTTACTTTAAATATAACAGTTTTTACTGTTTATAATATATAAGTGTCAAAGATGAGACGTCCCATTTTGGTGTCCCTAATAATAATAATAATAATAATAATAATAATAATAATAACAAACTATATTTTGTCAGTAGTAGTATTAGTAAAGAATATTAAAAGAAATTGTCTACTTTTATCTTTAGTCATTTTAATCTTTAGTCATTTTAATCTTAAAATGACTGAAAATAAAATATCAAAATATGAGCAGAATCATGTAAATGATCATAACAGATATATTTATATAAAAATGAAATGGCTTATTTTGACCTCTACTTATTACAAGATTTAAAATAAAAGATGATCTTACAAAATTGTATTTAAAAAGTTGTTATCATTTGAAAAACAATGCATTGCATTGACAGTACATAATATTTGACTAGATATTTTTCAAGACACTTCTATACAGCTTAAAGTGACATTTAAAGGCTTAACTAGTGTAATTAGGTTAACTAGGCAGGTTAGGGTAATTAGGCAAGTTATTGTAAACGATGGTTTGTTCTGTAGACTATTGAAAAATAGCTTAAAGAGAATTTTGACCTTAAAATGTTTTTTTTTTTTATTCAACTGCTTTTATTCTAGCCAAAATAAAAGAAATAAGACTTTCTCCAGAAGAAAAAATATTATCAGACATACTGTGAAAATTTCCTTGCTCTGTTAAACATCATTTGTGAAATATTTGTTTTAAAAGAAGTCAAAAATCAAAGGGGGAGGGGGGTATTAATTCTGACTTAGGATTTTATATATTTTTTCATTTAAAGAATTTAAATAACCAGTCTTCATTTAAAATTTGAGAAAATAATGGTGTGTTACACTTATCCCCCTTTTCATCTTCGACCCATGAACATAATTTAAAATCCAACCTAAATTAGCAAGTCTTGAAGTCATTTCAGCAAAGCATATCATTAAGTAACAGAAAAGAGGCAGCTTATCCTACCTAGTTCACTGCTGTTGTCTCCGCTCTGGGAGGCATGTCCTCCGCTGGAGGGTCCCGGGGTGCCGACTGAAGGAGTGGAGTGAGCGTCGTCCATGTCTCTCCAGGATGCTGGATTCTGACATCCAGGAAAGGGGGAAAGATAAGGCCACGTTAGTACCACTACCACAAATACATGCTATTAAATTCACCTTTTAAAACGCCTAGTTACCATGTCTGTGTTCAAAAATCAAATTAAGGCCAGCTCTGTATTTATACTCCCAACACAAAACCAGTGGAGCTAATACTAGAGTAACTGCTTGTCCTGATGTCTGATGGTAAATGCTCGAAAGAAACCAGCAGCATCCCCTTTTTATCCAGAACAGGGTATAAAGCACTTAGACGGGCTCAACGTGAAGGCAAACAGCAGCCGTTCCTCTTCAGGCCCTTAGCGTCAGCTGTTTGCCTGATGGTGATCAGCTAAAGAGCTCTAAGAAAGGACAGAATAAGCTCCTACAACAATAAAGCTGTGTGAATAAGACCCTTCACTGTTTTCTCATTAGGCCACACAAAAGCAGTCTGTGGTTTTGTGTGTTTATGCACGTGTGTGTGTGTGCGTGGTTAATAATGCTTCAGAAGGCCAGTGTCTCCTTTCATCACCTAATTCAAATTGTTTTGTGTCACACTGCACACTTGTAAATCGATAAGACATTACAGGAGCATCAATAAAAGATTACAGTTATCGTCAAGTGTACAAAGGTACATATTCATCAAATAAAATTGAAGTATGGTTAGACTTCGCAGATATTCTATCCAGCTCTTTGCAGGAGAAAAGTCATCTAACCATTTTACATTGAAAATCTATCATAGGCATTTAACGTCAATCCCAATCTTAAACGTATGATATCCTTTCCATTTTGATTTGGGACAGACCTATAGGCCGAATGTAAAGTTCTGTTCTTCTTAATTCAGTGGTTTTGTTCCTGTGACAGGGGGTAGTGTGTTGATAATAGGAAGCACAACTGTAAAGAACACACTGATGGTCTCGGAGTGAAAAAAGACTCCCCTCCTGCTTGACAATAACAATCCAATCAGTTCAAAGACAATGGCGCATTCACGTGCAAATCTAACGCTGATCATTAGGGCTAACAGAGGGGTGGACAGTGGGGGGAATACCCTGACCCTTAGCAACACCTGCACCCAACATGACGGCCTTCGTCATCATCATCACGATCATACCTCTTCTAAAATAAGATATGTCCTGGGGCGATGTCTTAATGATTCATAACCAGCAAAGAGAAATGGATTTAGATAATTTTAAATAAATTTGCATATGCAACTAACTAAGCAATTACTCTTTTCCTTCTTATTACTCTCGAATAAAATATGTTGTGGAGATATATAATGAAGGTAACCCCCGAGAGAGGAAAAAAAAAAAAGATTAGGGTAATGCTTGTGTGAGGCACTGCATGTCTCATGAAAGGAAAAAATACAAATAACTTTAACAGATTCAATAAATGTTACCAGGTTTGTTCAAGCAATACAAAGCAAATGACACTTTCTTTGTTGGAAACTTCACTTCATAAATTGTCTGTACTGTAAACACAAACAGTCATCTAATTGGCCTGTTTTATGATGTCATAGAAAGCCAATTAAAACTCACGTGATCTGCGAGATTTGTTGATGATCCTGAGAGGTCGTCGAAGTCGGATTTGCATCCATCCCGTTCATCAATTACTAGGTCAATTGGCATTTTACCCTTCAAACAGCTAATATACCGATGGCAGAAATTGTCGCAAAGCTCGTGCACCTGATGAAAAAGAAATAGAAGCATTTAAATTATTGCATTTCATTATTGGTATATATATATATATATATATATATATATATATATATATATATATATATATATATATATATATATATATATATATATATATATATATGTATATAAAATTTTAAATATAATATAAATGGCATACCTTTTCGAGTTCTAAAAGATGGAATCGTAATACTTGTATTGATTGAATCATCTAAGGAGAGAATAAAAAGTTATCTATATTAATATTAACAATCACCAAAAACAATGATAGGCTAATAGCCTATAATAGGCCTATTTACTAAAACTAATAATAGCCTAATTAAAGGAACACATCATTGGTTAGCTATTCTAATCGCGCGAGAAATCGCAGTCTGCTCACAAACTTCGCACGTCTCATATTGTCTTGGCTTTGTAATGTTATGACAATAGCAGAAGTGTAAATAGGTTTCTCCAGAGACGATGCTTTGAGGGAGCCCTGGGCAAAGACCCCCACGCCCTCTGATAACACGCGGCCTCATAAATCACTAAAGCTTCCTTTCTTTCCCCCAAAGAATCCTCGCATAAAGCTTTGAAGCGATTTTACCTGAGACAAAACAGCGCCAAATAAAATCTTACACTCACCAAATTATCCAGCTCTGGATTAGAGGAAAATAACGGCTTCTCTGCACGAATCTGTAGACGATAACAAAGTTTGTCAGAACAACAATCGAAAATAAGAATGACTAAAATAAATAAGCCGAAAGCGAATAAAAAATAACAACATGACACTTTCAGCCAAGCATCTACATAAAATAAAAACAACAAAATCGCAGTAATCAGTTAAATCGTTAACAATATATTACCGAAATCAATAACTTGCCTGTTTGGCAAACACAGCGATGTCCTCGTTAAATGAATCAGACGAACACACATCTCCTCCAGCGACTCCCGGCTCTCTCGGTGTGCATGTGGCCAGCTCGCACTTCTCAAACACCAGCGCCAGCAGCGGGAATAACGGGTGCCTTCGACAATCAACATAAACATTTACATAAACTTAACAGATCAAAACACGTATCAATAACTGCGCCTTCATGCGGATAACACATGCTCAAAAAAGTTTTGCTTTTTTATTGGCAGCTATTGTTGAGGTTACATGAAAAAGAAAAACTGGTAGCACAAATGATTTTTAAAGTGCAAAACTTTTATTTAGATTATGAATTTTTTTTTACACTATATAAAAATGATGATTTTTTTATGTCAAAAAAGTTTTTGCTATTTGCTTTAACAACAACGTTATAGTTGCAGTCTACTACCCAGAACATGTAATATAATTTTAATGATTAATATATATATATATATATATATATATATATATATATATATATATATATATATATATATATATATATATATATATATATATATATATATATATATTACAGTTTTTCACTGAGTTTATGCAGGACAGCATTTACTTGACACTGGTGTATTTACTATATCGTATAGTCTATGCAAAGGCAAATGTCAAACGCACACATACATTTTGTTTTTACATGTTTTCACAAAGACACAAGCGTTCAGTCTACAATAGTAGAAAGCAATCTTTCGATTTTTACCTCATACTAAGAAAAATTTTCTTTTTTCACTGAGTAGTTTTTTTTTTTTTGAGAATCCGGAATGTTTACCAAGATGACATCGCCGTGAAAAGTGTATTGTGGAGCCTTTTTAGTGGTGCGTAGTTTAAAGATTCTACGCCATGTAATAATGACTGCAATAAAGTACCCGTAAATTTGGTCCTTGTCTCTTTTAAGTGCGTCGTTGACAGCTGAGCCCATGCTGCTGGGCATGATGCTGTGCGGTGCGTGGGCCCCGTAGTGTTGGTTGGCATGTGGTGGTGGACCGTGATTCAAATGATGAACCTGCGGCAGGGGCCGAGGCGCGTGCGGGTCCCCGTACATCGACGTCGGAACCCCAACTCCATCCATCCCGCCGCCATAGTGGGCAAGGTCTTCGTACTGAATCAGACAGAGATTTTATCATATGCAACACACACATAAAGTTAAGGTTTGACATTGCATATTAAGAACAAACTTTACTACTCAAGTTGTTGATCTGTAAATGAGCTTACCCGTTGAGCCATCAGCATATGACACTTTTGTTGATGCTTAGAGCAAACTGTGATCTAATCCAACGAGGAAGCAATCTGGGTGATTTAATTCCTTTTGTGTATCCGGTTTAATACGACTGATCTCGGTAATCCGTTGTGATGATAAGAGTATGTCCTGTGAAGAGTTTCTGATCGCTTCCTTTTTAGCACGAGTTCACTTAAATAAAAGACCAGCGCATTTACTTCATACAGCCTGTCTAATATGCGTCCACTTGAATCATCTGACTGTCTAATGCAATTTACGTTTATCAGACTTCCCGAAGTCAGAAGAATCTTTCCAAATTATAGGATGCTCGTGTCTGGCATGGCAAACGCTGCAAGGGGAAAAAAAAAACTATCCGGATCTCATGGTCCCTGTTTGCGACCCACGCTTTGCCTCAACTGGGATTGTGTTGGTGAGTGAAGCAGGTTCCTCTTGAAGGACTGAACCCCTGATGACTGAGCCTGGGAAGCGTGGTGGGTGTTACCAGCTCGACACCTCTACATAAAGCAAGAGAAAGAAGAGCGCAATGACCACGAGCTGCCAGCGAGTGTTCACATTGGATACGCGCGCGGATGACGCATCATCATCCACTGCGTTTTGTTACTAGGGGTGGAGTGTCTTTATTTTTAAAAGTGCTAAAATCAGATCAGTGAACCGAGTCGCGCTGGGAATGAACCTTATTTCAACAAATTGCTGAGCATCACAGCATTCGAGTCTTTAAAAATATATTTAACACAGCTTGCCTCGTTGTTTAACCGTCCTTCAAGAAACTGCACGTCAGATCTCAAGATTTTACATTTAAAGTTAAATAAACAAGTTTGCAAGCATAAATTTTATTTAGCTTTCGTAATTATGATGCTTTTTAAAAAAATAATAATAAATAAATTACATTTCGCTTCCATTTTATTGTTCTTTGATAGTATTAAATAACTGAATGAACGCAAAAGTTAAAGTTATAGATTTACTCTGTTTTAGTGGCTATATAAGAAATTATTGTTAATGTATGGAGCTAGAAATAGGTTTTAAATGTGAAGCCATAAAACCTCGACAAGTTATACATCTTCATTTTATTCCAAGCGCTTTTGCGCATAAATGACACTGTGGGAATTCTGTAAAGCTGTCTCTCTGCAATTCCATCATCATATTTAAACGCCGACAGAAAAAAAAAGATCCCTTAGGTAGCAAACACTTGCAATTTGGTGTAAAGAATAAGTTAATTTGCAATTGACTTACTTAGAATTGTACTTATTTATTTACTGCACATTAATTTGTATGCACTGTAAAAAAATGCAGGGTTCCACAAATTTCATTCATGTTGTCCCAACACAAATCGATTAAGTTAACTTAACACTTTTAACACATTTATGTGGATTGAACATAAAAATTATCCTATTGAAATCTCAAGAATTGTGTTGTTTCAGCTCATTTTAATTAAGTAGTTTGAACAAGTAAAAAAAAAAAAAAATAATATATATATATATATATATATATATATATATATATATATATATATATATATATATATATATATATATATTGAGTGTATATTTTTAAACTACCCTAAATATAGTGAGAAGAAAAATGCCAAGAAATATTTTAGAAACACTATTTAACTTATTAAATACTGAGTTCTATCATACAACACTGTGATAAAACACGTTTTACATTTGAGCAATTTCTAAACATTTTCTTTCAGCACGTCTATGCTTTTGTTTATTTTTCCCTTTTCTTTATTTAACATGTCACATATTGCTGATCATAAGCTTGCTTCAATCATTTATTCAAAGATTTAATTCTGGCCAAAAGACATTATTTTCATATGTTATTTCGAAAGCGTATTTTGCGGGATGTTATATGCGGGAATCCTGCAAGAAAAAACGTTTGTGAGTGTTGTTTATATATCTAAATGCGACATTTCAAAAACACACTCACGAAATAACAAATAAATTTTCATATGATCTATTCCAAAGCGGCATCACAATAAAATAATTATTTATAGGCCATTTAAATTAAAATAATTATGGTAGGCTAAGCGGCATCTTGTCATTTAAGAAACAATTGAATAAATACTTTTTTTATTATTATTCAGTTGTGCATTATTTTATTTAAAGACGTTTTTAAATTAACCTGAAAAGCAAAAATCCTAAATGTTATAATCATCATTTCCAACACAATTATTAAACTAATCTACCTTTAAATGTCAGTGTTCGTCGCCCTTGCTGATAAACCGATAGTCCACTGTAATTTCAAAAGTTTTGACCTTTGCTTGACCCGTCAGGATGTGTGTCTGAGCCGCACGATACTTTTCTTCTAGTTCTTCGGATCCAGAGAGTCCCACAAACCTGCCGTCAGGCTTCCAGCTTCACGTGTGCTGTGCTTTCCAGCGCAACAATCAATTTCAAAGTCATTTTACCTTCTATCACCACCTAGTGGTGCATCCGTCTTTGAAAGGCTAGCCAGCAAAACATACACTATATTTGATTTTCTTTTTGTCAGTGGAAAACCAAGCACATTTAGTCAAAAACAATATTGGTGCATCCCAAATGTGCTCGAACGCGTAATGCACCCCAAAACACACAAAGTAAAGGGAAATAAAAAAATCAAATACATCCAAAGCAAAATAAACACAGCGCGTTCTTGAAAAGGATTTGGAAATAATTGCAAATATGCATCTTAAATGTTCCAAGGCAAAGGATGAGAGAGCTTTTATTTACTTTTCAGGAGAGATGGGGAAAGTTCCTTCCTTTCATCAGTCTGTACATAATCTCGCGCGCGCCTCTTTGAAAAGCAGCGCGCGTGAATTATTAAAGGCATACATTTGAATTATAAATACGCTAATGATACCGACACGGGCTCAGCGCGCCATGCCCCAGGCTAAATTCTTCCGATGCACATTATTTCTTGGCACTCCGACTTCATTTCCTCTTTCGCTTCTTCTCCTCCTTTGTATTTTGCTCCCCGCTTACAGTATGCATGGAGGCTGCTGACTGATTCGTGCTGTCACCCAGCCTGCTTTAAACTGTAATGAGTTACCCTAGTCTGAGCCCGTGTGCATCCTCAAAAACCAGGTCCTGCCAGCCAGCCAGCCCCCCAAAACAAGCACGCACACCACCGAGGCCTGGCTGGCTGAGAGTCAGACATCATCCGCTGCTGCCCTGAACATCATTAGCGTTGTCAGGACAGGGAGAAGAGGACTGCCCAAAGTCGCTGCTTTTGTGCCTGCTGTGCTGATAAATATGTGCATATTCGATATGGGTATATGCATCCTTCAAAATAGGTATCCGGAAGGGATGACAACACAGTGACCTGTATTTCACACGCAGCATATGTGGAACAAGATTTATTGAGCAGTGTCATTTTGCTGGCAGGATGCAGAGTGTGTATATTCGCTGTGTCTTCTGAAAGAGAGTACAGGAGCAGGCCTGTACAAACATCACTGTGTGTGCAGTATTGTGGGAGTACAGCGAGCGCATTCCAGCTCAATGACTTACAGCGCATGTGCTGACAGCCTGACCTCACCGAAAAAGAGATTCTCTCCAGCCTCTCATAAAGAAGCCTTATCCTCCCTCCCAAAAAAAAAGTGGAAAGAAAAAAGTAATCTCTTCACATTTTGTTCCATACGTTTGGACCCCGGTTGCTTTCATTATGACTGCAGGTGAACCAGAACTCAGAAACGATCTTGAGGGGAAAATTAATTCAGCAAGATCGCAGAACTTTGATGCTGTTCAAGTCACAGGCTTGAATTATAAAGTATCCAGCAATGAGAACATCTGTGATTAAATGAGCAGCTTTTCACACTCCATCAGCGTGTCCATTAAAGGTAATTTGTTTGGATGTTAAAACAGTTTCTTATGCTGCAGCTAAATCTGTGGAGAGCACATGCATTGGTAGGTCAAAATGTTTCTCCAAAGTGGAAAATAAAGACTACTTGAGCATAATCTAAAATATAAAGACTTCAAAACTGTGTTTTGATGCCACAGAAGTATATTATTTGTTCTTTCAATGAACAGTTCTTTAAAGAACCACTTTCTATCAGCTTGAAGAAAATTTTATGACCTAAAGAAGCTTCTTTCTCTATAAAGAAGTTTTTTAGTGGATTATAAAGGTTTCACAGATCTATTCATAAAGATTCTTTAATTTCAAAAGATTTGTTTCATATTTTAGCCATTTGAGCCTGTTTAATTCAGTGTGTTGTTTGCTATTTCTTTCGAATTGTTTCCCTAAAATTTAGATATTAATAAATTTATTTTTACTCCATTTTACTTTGAGTGTAATGTTTGGTTAAAAACTCCAACCAGTAACACAGACATAACCAGTAGGGTGCATTTGTGATGAGGCTTCCCATTAAAAGGGCTACTAGTATGATTTAAATTAATAAATACCTTAAACATCCATTAAACATCCATGTAAATGTTGGCCTTATTCACTATTTGTTAAATTCACTACAAATTACTTAGTTAAAAACATTTCTAAATCAGTTTTCAGGATAATGTTTGAAAAAAACCCAACTAGAACAAACATGCAATCAATAATGTGAGTTTGGTGTGAAACTATTAATATTTTAGCCATTTAAGCCTGTTTAATACAGTGTGTTGTTTGCTATTTCTTTGGAATTGTTTCCCTAATATTTAGATATTATACAATTTATTTTTACTCCATTTTACTTTGAGTGTAATGTTTGGTTAAAAACTCCAACCAGTAACACAGACATAACCATTTGGGATGAGGCATTAGGGTGCATTTGGGATGAGACTTCCCATTAAAAGGGCTACTGGTATGATGTAAATTAATAAAAACCTTAAACATCCATGTAAATGTTGGCCTTATTCACTATTTGTAAAATTCACTACAAATTACTCAGTTAAAAACATTTTTCAACCAGTTTTCAGGATGATGTTTGAAAAAACCCAACCAGAACAAACATGCAATCCATAATGTGAGTTTGGTGTGAAACTTTTGGTTAAATCAACCAGTGGCAAATTTTGCATTGGAAACCTGCAAGAAAACACCAATTATTATTATGTTTTAAGCATTGCTACACTTGCAAAAAAAGTTGAAATGGTGTAGAAAGATTTTTCAGTCAAAACTGCTAAACTACAAAGAAACTGCAGATAACACTGAACTAAACACGACATTCAAAGAACTAAATATAATCTCTTGTGAAGATTTTTTATCAATGATTCCACGAAGAACATTTAACATTTGTGAGAGCATTTAATTCACCAAAAGCTTCTTTATAGAAGCAAGGTTTCCATATATTTTTACAGTATATATTATATATATCTGTTCACTAAATGGTTCTTTAGGGAACCAAAAACAGTTCTTCCATGACTCAAGGTAACCCAGAACAAAGAAATGATCTTGAGGGAATATTCATTAATTGCAATAAGATTGCAGAACCTTGATGTAGTTCAAGTGACAAGCAAATACAATAAAACATCTAGCAATGAGAACATCTGCGATTAAATGAGCAGCTTTTCACACTCCATCAGCGTGTCCACCAAAGGTATTTTGTTTAAATGTTAAAACAGTTTCTTATGGAGAGCACATGCATTGGTAGGTCAAAATGTTTTTCCAAAGTGGAAAATAAAGATTACTTGAGCAAAATCTGAAATATCAAGCCTTCAAAACTGTGTTTTGATACCACAGAAGGCATAATGTTTGTTTCCTGAAAGAATCTTTCAATGAACAGTTCTTTAAAGAACCATTTTATTTCAACATCAAGAGTATTTTACGACCTTTCTCCTTTTGTGTAATATAAAGGTTCTACAGATCTATCAATAAAGATGGATCTTTAATTTTTAAAGCTTATGTTTAGTCTTTTATTTTTTATGTTTAATTAAGTGTGTTGTTTGCAATTTCTTTGGAATTGTTTTCATAATTTTGAGCTTTTATTGATTTTATTTTTACTCAATTTTATTTAAATGTAATTTTTGGTTAAAAACCCAAACCAGAAACACAGATATGATCAGTAGGGTGAATTTGGGATGAGGCTTTCCATTAAACGTTCTAATGGTGTGATATAAAAATAATGAAAACCTTAAATATCCATTAAACATCCATGCAAAAGTTGATTTGTCCTTTAATTATTTGCTTAATTTACTACCAATTACTCAGTTAAAACCATTTCTGAACCAGTTTTTATCGTCAGGGTAATATACAGTAAATACGATCAATAATGTGAGTTTGGGTTGGAACTATTGGTTAAATCAACCAGTGGCAAATTTTGTCAGAAAACTGCAAGAAAACACCAATTATCATTATGTTTTGAGCATTGTTAGATACACTTGAAGTAGAAATGATGTAGAAAGATTTTTCAGTCAAAACTGCTAATTACAAAGAAACTGCAAATAACACTGAACTAAACATGACATTTAAAGAACAAAATATAATCTATTAATATGAAGATTATTAATTAATGATTCCACGAAGGACATTTAACATTTGTGGGAACATTTAATTCACGAAAAGCTTCTTTAAAGTGGAAAAGGTTTGCATATAGTTTAAAGTATTATTATTAGTAGTACTACAGTAAGCTATAAAATGCTTATTTTAAGATCTGTTCACTGAAAGGTTCTTTAGGGAACCAAAAACAGTTCTTCCATGAATGAAGGTAACCCAGAACAAAGAAATGATCTTGAGGGAAAATTAATTAATTGCAGTAAGATTGTAGTACCCTGGTGTAGTTCAAGTCACAGGCATAAATTATAAAGCATCGAGCAATGAGAACATCTGTGATTAAATGAGCAGCTTTTCACACTCCATCAACACGTCTATAAAACCTAATTTCACAAAGTTAAAATAGTTTCTTAATTGCAAATACAATGCAACGAGTGCTAAATGTAAAATATGTTGAGTTGCTGTGCTCTAAAATATTACACTTTCATTTCTTAAAGTAAATTTTAAGGTATGTTTACTATTCTTTCTCATTTGACGCATACCTAACGGGTGAAATTAACTAATAATATCAATATTTTCCTTTTGATTATTCAGAACCAACAACATCTCATTAAAATGAGCAAAATAAACAATTAAGATTATTAAGATAGAAAGAAAGAAAGAAAGAAAGAAAGAAAGAAAGAAAGAAAGAAAGAAAGAAAGAATGCAACTTATGTAGTGGAAACTCAGACAAAAAGGATCCGGCGGCGTTAAATGAATCCTTCCATCTGTAGAAATAAGGAAACGGGAAAACAAAGTAGTGAAAGAGGGCTGGATTTTCATCTGCTGAGAGAGATATGAGGGAGTGGAGACCATTACCATTATTCAGCCTCCTGATCTGTGATAAATCAAATTGTTAATGAAAACCATATACCCTATTAATCATCACTGTAATCAATCCAGTGCATGTGATTAGTCCTTTCCCTCCGTCTGCCCTGCACAAAGGAGCAGAGTTCATCTCTCTCTCTCCCTCTCTCTCTCTCTCTCTCTCTCTCTCTCTCTCTCTCTCTCTCTCATTCTCTCTCTCTCTCTCTCTCTCTCTCTCTCTCTCTCTCTCTCTCTCTCAAATCATAAGCATACAGACTGAATGTGTGCATGTGTGTGTGTGTGTGTGCATGAGATGTTAGCAAAGATAAAAACACATAGCAGAGTAGATCATACTACATTTGAAATCATAACAGTCTCTTGGGCATTCAGAAGTGACTCTGTATTTAGTACAGTAAATGGTTCACACGAGGAGGTGAAATATAATAAACCACCCTATAATTCTGTGTGGTAATTACCCTGTCATTGAGTGAGATCACAGAAACACCCAGACAAGTGTGTGTGCACGTGCGCGCGTGTGTGTGTGTGTGGTAGCATTAATGTGTGGAGGTTTCATTTCTGAAGAGTGATTATTTGACCGTTCATTTTGCTGAGATTTATGGCGTGTTGACTATCTGCAGCCTGCATCCCCTCTCTGCTCTTTAATAATAGGAAATTAAGACATTAATCACCCTTCGGTTCTCATCCACTGGAGGACATTAAACCGAGCTAGATCAAACCACCACTAACCAACAGCACAGATCTTTAAATATATATGGACCAAAGATAAAAAGAGGGTTTCAAGCAACTACATAATACAAGGTTTAATATACAGTTAAAGTCAGAATTATTAGCCCCCCTTTGATTTTTTTCTTTTTTTAAATATTTCCCAAATGATGTTTAACAGAGCAAGGAAATTTTCACAGTATTCCTGATCATATTTTTTCTTCTGGAGAAAGTCTTTTTTGTTTTATTTTGGCTAGAATAAAAGCAGTTTTTAATTTTTTTTAAATCCATTTTAAGGTCAAATGATTAGCCCCTTTAAGCTATTTTTTTCTTCGATAGTCTACAGAACAAACCATCGTTATACAATTACTTTCCTAATTACCCTAACCTGCCTGAACCTAATTATCCCCATTAAGCCTTACTTTATGTTGTATAGAAGTGTCTTAAAAATATCTAGTAAAATATTATTTACTGTCATCATGGCAAAGATAAAATAAATCAGTTTTTAAAAATGAGTTATTAAAATTATTATGTTTAGAAATGTGTTGAAAAAATCTCTCCATTAAAAATAAATTGGGGAAAAAATAAACAGGGGGGCTAATAATTCAGGTGGGCTAATAAGTCTGACTTCAACTGTATGGCTTTATAATGTTATTTTTAAGCCGTAAATTAAATTGTGTGCTGTTTAAATTGCATTAAATTATATATATATATAAGTAAGTTAAGTAACAAATTACAAATACTAAAATTAATGTAAGTGTGTAGGGTTTTAAAGGAATTGTACTTTATTAAGTATTATTTCAAAATATGTACTTTTACTTTCACCTGAATATATTTTTTAGTGCTGCATCGGTACTTTTACTCCACTATTTCCCTTCATCCTGCAGTCACTACTTTATTATTATTTTTTTCGTGTATGTTGATTGGCTAAAGTAGAATAATCAGCCCTGTAATTCCCGTCCTATCAAATTGCATCATAAAGAACAACCTCAGGACACAGAAGACACGAAATCGTTACACATAATGACAGAGAGACTGCATGTCACTAATGAGATGATGCATGCCTACTGTATGATGACTGAAATGGCCTTAAACAAGAACTGAATGCACTACAGAATGTTACGTTTTCACACACGAACACAATTTGCATGTAAATGCATCAAACTTTCACAGTGTAATGCCCAGTATACTCTTAAAAGGACTACTTTTTACTTACAGTTTGAGTAATGCTTTTAACAGATACTTTTACTCTACTTGCACTATATTGGGCTATGGTACGTTTACTAGAGTATGATTTTTCAGTAGTCTTTTCCACCACTTTATATACAGCCTAACATACAATCTTTATTCTTAACATAGGCTCATTCTGAAAACGTAGCCCTATATATATTTCTGGAGATCACGAATTTTGTAGCCAGACAATTATGTAGCACAGTGTACGCTGGTGGACTTCAGATGCATAGAGGAGTTGATTGTGACGATGGGGTTTGAGTCTGGCTAAGAACGGTTCCAGAAAGCAGGCAAGACAAAAACAAAAGCCAAAAAATAAAATAAACTAGTAAATAACAGGGTAAGAATGTGGTAAAATCTGAAAATGTGATTAAAATCGGGGCTTTCTTTTTCTGGATTGCTTTTCAAAACGATGACGTTGGGTTTAGGGAAGTGGGTGGGCGCTGGTCAATCGGTGCTTCTTAAAACACTATCGATTGGGTTTAGAGATAGAGGTGGATGAGGTTATCGGTCGGTTGGTCAGTCAGTCAGTCGACAGCGGCCTCTGGTGGATTTACGCGAGAAGAGCAGGCACGAATGGCACTCGCGTGAGAAATTTGAGATCTCAAAAAGCATACACGGCGGCCTCTGGTGGATTCGCAAAAAAAAAAAAAACTGCAAAAAACGTAGCTCCTGGGATGTATTTGGCGCTCTCCAGTAATGTATATAGCAGTATGTTTTCAGACTGAGCCTGGGTTGTAATTATTAAAAGCAATATTAATAATACACTTTTTGTAGAATTTATTAATAAAATGTATTATTCCACCTTTTCCTGTCCAATAATTAAGCATAAACCTTAAAGCTAATTGGTTTCAAACTAAATATATAATATATTTTAGTCATCCTTTAATGCTATTTAATGGTTTATTGTTTTGTTTACATTGAGTGGGTTTACAAGCATCCAAAAACACTTAAACAAAATGACTATATCTGAATTTCAGCACTTCGTCGTCTTCTTTTTTATCCTCAGCTACACTGAAAAAAAATTATTCAAAGATAATTCCTTGGATTTACTCAATATTTTTACGTTAAGTGGTTGTAAACAATTTATTTGGGCTGAATTTAAACAAACAAATTAAGTTGAACATTGTTAAATTTAATTTGTTTGCTTAAATTCAACACAAATAAATTGTTTGCAACAGTTTTGCATGCAACACTTTTTTCAGTGTATAATACACATTATTGGACAGAAACAATGGTGTTGATTTTATGGTTACACTTCGCTGGAAGAACTAGTTGATCAACCCCAATCTCCATTGCAAGCTGACATGTGCAGGATTTTCCTCAGCATGATTTTTTACTCAGTTATTATGAGATATGTTTCATCAGGATTAACAAGTGTATGTCAATCAGGGTCCAAAAAAAAAAACAAAAGTCACAAATACATAAAACAAACATTCACATACGGCCACTTTATTAGGTACACCTTACTAGTACCAGGTTGGACCGACTTTTGTCTTCAGAACTTCCCTAATCCTTAGTGGCATAGACTCAGCAAGGCACTGGAAATATTCCTCAGAGATTTTGGTCCATATTGACATGATAGCATCACACAGTTTCTGTAGATTTGTCAGCTGCACATCCATGATGCGAATCTTCCATTTCAACGCATCCCAAAGGTGCTTTAATAGATTGAGTTCTGGTGACTGTGGAGGCCGTTTGAGTACAGTGAACTCATTGTCATGAAACCAGTCTGAGATGATTCGCACTTTAAGACATGGCGCATTATCCTGCTGGAAGTAGCCATCAGAAGATGGGTACACTGTGGTCATAAAGGGATGAACATGGTCAGCAACAATACTCAGGTAGGCACAATGTTTTATTTGGTATTTATGGGCCCAAAGCATGGCAAGAAAATATCCCCACACCATTACACATCCATCATCAGCCTGAACAGATGATACAAGGAAGGATGGCTCCATGCTTTCATCTTGTTGACACCAAATTCTGACCCTCCAGTCTGTAGAAAATTCAGACTCATCAGAGCAGGCAACATTTTCCAATCTTCTATTTTCCAAATTGGTGAGCCTGTGCAAATTGTAATCTTAGTTTCCTGCAGCTGACAGGAGTGGGGCCCAGTATTGTCTTCTGCTGCTGTAGCCCATCCGCCTCAAGGTTGGACCTGTTATGCTTTCAGAGATGCTCTCCTGCATACCTCAGTTGTAATGAGTGGTTATTTGAGTACTTTCTATCAGCTTGAACCAGTCTGGCCATTCTCCTCTGACCTCTGGCATCAACAAGGCATTTGAGCCCACAGAACTGCCGCTCACAGGATATTTTCTCTTTTTCTGACCATTCTATGTAAACCGTAGACATGGTTGTGTGTGAAAATCCCAGTAGATCAGCAGTTTCTACTCTGACCAGCCTGTCTGGCATCAACAACCATGCCAAGTTCAAAGTCACTTAAATCACCTTTCCTCCCCTTTCTGATGCTCGGTTTGAACTGCAGCAGATGTCTACATGCATAAATACATTGAGTTGCTACAATGTGATTGGCTGATTAGAAATTTGCGTCAACGAGTAGTCGGACTGGTGTAGTAAAAATTCAAAAGAAGGTGGCAAAAACACCTTAAAAAATCAAGATATTTTACAATCGCCACAATTAGCATGTTGTTTAAATGAACGAAAAGAGTCAGATGTATTGTAACTTAAAAAAAAATAATTATTGCTGAGCTGAAAATATACAGTATAAAGGCAGCTGCTTTTGAAGTTGTGAATGGAATTGTCATTCATTTCATTTTCTTTTCGGCTTAGTCCATTTATTAATCATAGGTCGCCACAGCGGAATGAACCGCCAACTTATCCAACATATAATATTACGCAGCGGATGCCTTTCCAGCACTGGGAGACACCCATACACTCTAACATGCACACACACACTTACGGCCACCTTAGCTTATTCAATTCACCTATGCCGCATGTCTTTGGAGTTGGGGGAAACACCCGGAATGCAATTGTCATTCAGATGTGTTTAGTTTTGTTTAGTGTGTAATTGTCTCATTATAAACAATAAGATATTCATTTTGCAAACAAGAGTTTTTGTAATAATGTAAATGTATCGTCTCAACAATAAATGCTTCTTGACATCACGTTGATGAACCAACTACAGCGTTTGAAATTCAAAGTCAGTGAAGCCATGCAGTAAAGAAGGTAGCCTGGTATGTAAATGTTTTACATTTCTATAGGTTACGAGTTGTTTTTTCTATAACCTTTTTACATTAACAAACAGCTACATTACACATGGAAGGTAATGCATAAAAGGAGCACTTTAAACATGGTTATGTACCTGCCGTTAGTTGCTTATCTAAATAAATTCTGCGTTCAGTGCAAATTAGGAGTAAAAATAGCAACACCGATATGGTTTAAAACTACTTCTATTCCTACTACTTGCTTAAAATTGGAACATTTTCTCATATTCATCATCCCTGAAGATCAGGCATTCTGATTTTATTAAATATGTACTTTGTTTAAGTCTTAGTTTTGCAAAATTCCATGAAAAAAAGAGATGTTTTAAAAGATTTAGTCAGTTATGTATGTATCATAAAAAAACAGTACAGAGAGTTGGCTGTGATTTATATTACATTAGCCTGGAAGTAATAATTAAATAATGTGCTGTACTGACAGACCTGTATGAAGTGTGCAGAGACGGATTTTACAAAGTATATAAAAATCACATTTGTGATTTAGAAAGGCCAGATCTCACGGAAATATATTCAGCTTGCGCTATCATAACAATGTACATAAATTACAAGGCTCTCAACCAAAAGTGAATACATAATCTGTCACGTCTGATGAGTTTCTGATTTGTCAATTCGGAAATAATAATAATGCTCGGTCATTTATGAAGACCGGGAGTCTGACTTGGGCTCTTGAGGACCATGCTAATCATCAACATGACACAAGTCTCTACAAAGCTGGTCACGATATTCCGCTTTTGTTAGAGAGAAACTGCATTTTAATAACTCCTTGTTAGTGTTCCTAAAGCAATCTCTTACAGAAAGTAGGTCACTAGTATTTGTTCATTTGGGAGTGTGTTTGCATGCGGTACAATAACAACGTGTTAGCCGCAAATCACAGTTATGTATGTGAAAATGTCAAGCTCTTTCAATATGTCCTTTGTAAACTTCACTTACGTGAGGAGATCATTTAAGCGCAACACTAAAAAATATGACATCGTTTGCCTCGAGTGAGAAAATCCTTGGCCGATGGGTTACACCATAAATGTCTTAAACAGTGAGGCAACATTCATATCTTTTGAAAATGGCACTCTTAAAAAGGTTAATTGGGACATTTTGTCTCATTAAATGCTATGCCTCTGGGCCACGATTAATTTTTCCTCTGCTGACATGTACACGGGCATAAGCGCATGATCAGAAATGCCATGTCCGTGTGGTTGGAGCCTTCCAGTGATGCAAGCCATTGCAGTCTAAATCGAACACGTACCACCATCTAGTGGCTGCTGGTCAGTGGTGGAATCTAAGAGTCTGTGGTGAGCTTATGATTTTCCAACAAAGGCGAAAATCATATTTCCAGGTTTATGGACCCATTGAGTCACGAATAAATGTGAATTACTGGAATTAAACCCACGTTAGACCAACATAATTTCTCCAGATGTTGTTCTGGCTCGACAAACACAAGTTTTGAACAACACTGCTTAAATATTTAAACAGATATTAGTTCAGCCCAAAATTAATTTATGAATTTTTTAACCTTCAGGTGATCCAAGACGTCTGTGAGTCTTTTCTTCTGTTGAACACAGTTATTTGCGGTGTCCTGATTTAAAGTGCTTGTCATTTTTTCATTTGTTGGTTATCATTGTGCTTTACGTATGTGTGTTTTAACACTTTTGTGTCCATTTAGAAACAAAATACGGGGTTCCCACGCTTTGATGAACAACAGATTCAAGGATTTTTTAAAAACACCTTTAATTTTAAATCAAGCTGCTTTGTAATACCCTGGCATCAGTGGTGTAAAGTAACAAATTACAAATATTTAAATGACTGTAATTGAGTAGATTTTCTGAGGAATTGTAATTTACTAAGTCATTTTAAAAATGTATACTTTTACTTTCCCTTGAGCACATTTTTAGTACTGTATTGGTACTTTTACTCCTACTATTTTCGTTCAAATTGCATCACTATTTTATTTTTTCTTTTCTATGGGGATTGACTGAGAAGAAAAATCAGTCCTGTGATCTAATGAATTAATGTGTCCAATTAGAAGTGTCCAAGAAGATGTTCAAAACCTTTATATGCAATGATCCAGAGACTGTTTAGACTGCCCAAATGGCCTTAAACAATGACTAAATGCACTACAGAATGTTACGTTTTCACATACGCACAAATTGCACGTAAACACATCAATTGTTCACAGCATAATACTCACTACTCATGAGTATTTTTAAAAAGGTCTACTTTTTACTCAGTTTGAGTAATATTTACAACAGATACTTTTACTCTACTTTCACTACATTTTTGGCCAAGTAATGGTACTTTTACTTGAGCATGATTTTTCTGTACTTTTCCACCACTGCCTGGCATATGTAGCACCATGAAATTCAATACTTAATATTTCACTTACACTTATTTTTGTTAAAAATGAGTAATTTTCAAAAATTGATCCTTTTAAGCAGTCATGTTCAAAAAACTTTAAGAAAATTTGTTGAATTCGATACTGGTAATATTTAAATGCGGAAAATTCTGAAATATTAATCAAATGAGCTATTTTTGTCAGTGTTATTGTATAAGATTTAAATTTAAGATTTTTCATTTATGAATTTCTCAGTTTTCTGTTTTGTTTTTGACAATTGAGTACAATTGTTAAAATAAAACCATAAAAAAATTGCTTCACATTTAATTCAAGCACTTTCAAGGACCTATATGTTTGTTTTTAAGCATAGCATAATACATTCACAAAATATGTGATTTAAAAAAAAAACATTTCTTATTTTTAGACAACATTGATAGAACCTGTAAGTTTGGATGCTTTTGTCTGTGTTAAATGGTTCCAAATTGTACGTTGAATCGTTAACTGATCTCTTTAAAAAGACAACATGCTGTGCTTTAAAATCTAATCTCAGCATTGCATAGTCTGTAGCAATAATAATTTAAATGAAATATACAGTAGCGCAGTGTTTCTCAACCACGTTCCTGGAGGACCACCATCTTAACTGCTTCTTAACCAAACAAACCTGATTCTAGGGATACACCGACTGATACCAATATCGGGTATCAGGTCGATACTTGGGTAAAATCCTCGTACTTGTAATATACATGAAATGCCAATACCACTCACTGATACCACTCATCAGTAATTCTCTACATGTATGTGATTTGTTGTCCTACCTTACTTTAATGTCTTAACATATTAATGAATGTATTATATATTAATAGAGCACCCGGAGGAAATCTACGCGAACACAGGGAGAACATGCAAACTCCACACAGAAATGCCAACTGACCCAGCCAGGACCCAAACCAGCGACCTTCTTGCTGTAAGGTGGTTGTGCTACCCACCGCACCACCGCGACGCCCTTAAATATAATATATCCATATATCAAAATATAACATCAAACGTTGTTGGAGGAAAGGTCATGGTCCCATAATGCAATTTAAAACACAAACACGATCTGATTATAAAATACAGTATTAACAAATCTATAGGCTACTGAAAAATAAACCGAATATGCAATATGATCCTTGCATATGATCACAGCGAAACAAGCTAGCACTCATTTTATATACAGTATAAACTATAAATATAAGAAATTAAGGAAATTTTAAGTAATGGGACATTGTTTACATCTAAACTATTATATAGTAGACTACAGGTTAAGTAAAGGAGCCTCATCAGAGCTGAACATCACTGCGTATTTGTGGCAGTCTGTCAAGATCATTCATATTTTAGAGAAAGTAGTCAAAGTTTGTTTAACCCACTACTGACCATACCCACCTGACCCACCCATAGTTAAACATCATGTAGCCTACTTTTTGATTAATGGCAGGACTCACGAATATAATGAAGAACCACCCATAACAGGGTTTTATGCGTCCCCAATATGCAATGTCAAGAGAGTGACTCCATAAGGTAACGTACACTGCACATACTTGATTATGTAATGTGTGGAAGTTGTGGAAGCGACGAGTTATCAACAATGTGTGTATATTTTTGGCCTTCTGTTAAAGATTTTTGTGTTCATTCTTGCTACAGGCATAACATAAATCCTCCTTTCAAATTAATTGCACTTTTATTAAAACCAAATCTAAGTATCGGAATCAGTACTCGGTATGGGCAAGTACACAAGTTAAAATACTTGTACTCGTATCGGTTCGTAAAAAAGCGGTATCGGTTCATCTCAGTCATATTGGAAAGATATAAAGACAACAAGTCTTTTAAAAAAATTTCCTTACGTTAAAATATGATCCAAATTCCTCCCATTTTTAGGCCACGTGACGTAGGAGTGTGCTTTCCCCGCTCACCAAATTGATTGACAGCCATGTATTAACATGTCTTAGTAGTAAATCGATGGAATTAAAAGATCTGTTCAGCTCTCTGTGATCATCAATCATCATCAAATGTGATCAAGAATGAGTTTTACAAGTTTAAAAGGTTTTTAAAACAGTGCATGTTTGTAATGAATTACAGCGATTTTACCGTCTTTATCACCACAGCTGCACGGGTGTAAATTTGATTTAAATTATTTTGGTCTCACTTTATATTAGGTGGCCTTAACTACTATATGTACAGTGTAATTACATTTGTAATTATACAGTTGAGCATACCTTAACCCACCCTTAATCCTACTCATACCACAACACCTGTCCCTAACCCAACCTGTATTCCAGCTGAAGAGCACCAAAAGTGTTCTGCAATACATTAGCTGCCATGCAGCTGCCAGAGTTCTTACCAGGTCTAGAAAATTTGATCACATCACCCCAATTTTATCCTCCTTACACTGGCTGCTCCTGTTTATCTAACCAACCTTCTGACTCGCTCTTTAAGATCTCAAAACTCAGGGCTTCTGGTAGTACCTAGAATAGCAAAGTCAAGTAAAGGAGGTCAAGCCTTCTCATCTATAGCTCCTAAACTCTGGAATAGCCTTCCTGATAACATCTGAGGCTCAGACACACTCTCCCAATTCAAAACTAGATTAAAGACCTATCTGTTCAGTAAAGCATACACTTAGTGCACCACTTAGCGGGTTTCCACACAGGTTTCTGCATCTTGTTGATATACACTATGAACAGCAGCTACGCTAATTATTCTCTTTATTCTCCATTTCCACCTGGGGATACTCTTGCCGAGGCCCTCAGACTATGCAGAGCCACTGATTCGATCCAAGACCAACGACGAGATGATCCCAAGGTTTCCATATCCTGGACCAGGTCGTATCCTGAGCAGCTACTATGGTGGTCATGGAGGAGTGGAGAACATGAGACTGATTCCTGTGATGCTCCAGGAACAGACGAGTCTTCGCTGAGGCCAGCTTCCAGCCTCCTCCGCTGAGACTGCAGCTCTGCACAAGACGTTTGGCCAGCGGAGAAATTAAAATGGTCATGCACACAAGCACACGATGATATTCTCTCACTTGTCATATTGCATTACATCATGGTCACAAGCCTCTTTAACCACACTGATAGCATATGCGATAGCATCATTGTGAGGTTTTATATAAACATAACCTTTTTAGTTTTGATAGTTTTATTAAATTTAATTATCTTAAATAGTTTTTTAAATGTTTAAATAATCATGTTCCAATGCTGTTTTCTGATCTAATCAGTAGGCATCATCAAACCTTACACAGGGTCACATGAGCAACTGCTAATAGTCACTGCCTTAAGTGTGGTCAATCTGCTTTATCTGTTAAGGGAACCAAATTGTGGAATGATTTACCTGTTAGCCTAAAGTTAGAAAGTAATATAGATGTTTTTAATAGTGTTCTTAAAAAGTGGTAAAAAAAAAAAACAGCAGTGTTTGCACAAATAGTCTACTATTAGTTTGTTTGATCTTGCCACCTTTGCTTTTGCCTTACATCCATTTTATATAAAGAATCATAATGTTGTGTATATGTATCTATTAAATTTCATTTTATGTCAATCCTCCCGTAGACATGTGTTGAGAATTAGTCTCCATAAACACTCAAACAAATGCATTTGGTTGTCCAGTGTGATTGTGATGTCCATGCCAAATAAATAAATAAATAGTTCAGTTGCTTAAAAATAAACAATACTAATTAAAACTAGATACTAAAGTTTGAGGACAAACTTTATGGTGGCTTGAAAACCCGAGTCTGAAAGTTTGAAGTCGTTTTAAAGTGTAAATAACTGAAGTAGTTTTTATGACGTTTGAAACAGTCGGCATAGATAAGTACATATATGTTAGACTGTTTTTAGTATAGATTGGCATGTTTCTTGGTAGACGGTTGATAGGGGGTTCTGAATGGTTGCTAAGGCATTGCTAGGGTGTTCTTAGTGCTTGCTAGGGTGTTGCTAGGTGGTTGCTAAGGTGTTGCTAGGCGGTTGCTAAGGTGTTCACTAAGCTGTTGCTAGGTGGTTGCTAAGGCGTTGCTAGGTGGTTGCTAGGGTGTTCTGAGTGCTTGTTAAGGTGTTGCTAAATGGTTGCTAAGGCGTTGCTAGGTGGTTGCTAAAGTGTTGCTATGTGGTTGCTAGGGTGTACTGAGTGCTTGCTAAGGTGTTGCTAGGTGGTTGCTAAGACATTGCTAGGTGGTTGCTAGAGTGTTTTGACGGGTTGTTAAGGTGTTGCTAGGCGGTTGCTAAGGTGTTCGCTAAGGTGTTGCTAAGGCGTTGCTAGGCAGTGGCTAAGGTATTGCTATGTGGTGGCTAAGGGGTTTGCTAGGCGGTTGATATAGACATTGATGATAGACATGTGTTGAGAATTAGTCTCCTTAAACACTTAAACAAATGCATTTGGTTGTCCAGTGTGATTGTGATGTCCATGCCAAATAAATAAATAAATAAATAAATAAATAAATAAATAAATAAATAAATAGTTCAGTTCATTAAAAATAAACAATAATAATTAAAACTAGATATTAAAGTTTGAGGACAAACTTTATGGTGGCTTGAAAACCCGAGTCTATCTAGTGCGATTGTGATGTCCATGCCAAATAAATAAATAAAAAGTTCAGCTGATAAACATAAACATAAACAATAATAACATAAAAAATAAACAATCATAATTTAAAAATCTTTTACAGTGTACTGCCACACGTAACAAAATGAAATTGATTAGATGTGCTATAAAAAAAATCTGATTTCCCAATTATGAAGTGATGGTTTTGAGTTCATTACATTCAAGCACTTCTTTGTCAGCTTTCTTACAATTACAGAGTCTTGGCTTAATCTGTGCTTAATTTTACTGTATATCCAGCCTGATCTCACGAGAAAATGTAAGTATTTTACGTTTTGTCAGTATAGTGGCTAATTCGTTCGAATTCATACGAGTTCTGTTGCAGGAAAATGTACGATTTTAAAAAGGAGGCGTGGCACTTAACCCCACCCCTAAACCCAACCGTCATTGGGGGATGAGCAAATGGTACTAAATTGAATGAATTAGATCGTACGAATTGATACGAATTAGCCACTAAAGCAAAAAGTTACGAATTGCTGTGAGATTGTGTTTCAGACATGCTTCATCTGATTGTTCATGTAAGTATTCACTACTTTAATGACAAGACCAGGTGATGAAGCTGTTGTGGGGAAAAAACAGAAGATCCCAATCACAAACAGTCCTTCTCCTCTTCACTGTCTGTAAAATTTATGACTTGGAATCTCTGGTATAAAAATCATCTCAGAGTTTGCCAGTCCACTTTCTGACTAGAACAGGTCTTGCATAACACACAACACAAAGCACACAAGTGTGTTGGCGTGTTAGTGGCAGGTCCAGAAGCTGGCACAAATCGGTGTCATTCAGGCTGACTGGCAAGGCAAGGCAAGGCTGACTGGCAAGGAAAGATTTTAACACTTCTAGATTATTAGTCAATTTAACAGTGAGAGCCAAATGTGTCAGGCAGGCATTATTTTAAAGAAATGGAAAAGGGAAAAAAAATTAATGAAAGAAGCAGAAGGGACCAAATTAGTCACCAGGTCTAGTGCGATTGGTGTCTCATAAGGCAGGTAGTAATCATTCTCTCCATCCAATCAGTATCTGCACTGTTTACATCTCAAATTTTAGAATCACTATGCCTTGCTTGAATGTCCATCGTGATTCCTAGAAACCATTCATTGTTGAGGTAGACACTTTCACATCTGGAGAGCGACAGGGGAATTTTCCACAACTCCATCTATGATCCTTATTCACCAAAAGGTTATCACTAGCCTTGCCTAAGCAGAGTACACTCAAAACTACTGTTGTCAACCAACCAACGAACAGAATTATAACCAATGAATAATTCTGACTTACTGTGTATACATAGTAATATCAGAAATATCAGCCCCCCTCTTATTTTTCCCCCAATTTTCTACAATATCTCATTTGTGATGACTGATTTATTTGATCTTTGCCATGACGACAGTAAATAATATTTGACTATTAATATTTGATATTTGAGATATATTTCAAGACACTTCTATACAGCAAGTTATTGTATAACAATTGTTTGTTCTGTTGAATATTAAAACAATATATAGCTTAAGGGGGCTAATAATTTTATCCTTAATATGGTGTTTAAATAAGACTTTCTCCAGAAGAAAAAATATTATCAGACATACTGTGAAAATATCCTTGCTCTGTTAAACATAATTTGAGAAATATTTAAAAAAAGAAAGAAAAAATTCAAAGGGAGACTAATAATTCTGACTTCAACTGTATATATATGTGTGTGTGTATATTTATATATATATATATATATATATATATATATATATATATATATATATATATATATATATATATATATATATATATATATATATATGCACACACACACACACACAGTAGTCAACATTTGAAGTGGATCACAACCTCACATATATATATATATATATATATTTTTTTTTTACACATAGATGCATATACTCACGTATGGATGTCAACAAATATATATTATGTAATGTATGATTAAAATCTTGAAAACAATAAATTGAATAAAAAACATGTACAAACAATTCCAGACTGACTTTTCCACAGCGCATGATTCAAAGGAAGCCTATTGCCCTCCCTTAAGATATTCATCCATGTACGTACAGAAATAGTAAAGGTCCAGGTTCTCTTTCATCAAATATTTATTACATCGCATATTTATTATACATTTACATATTATACATGTATTTAAACAGTTATTATTATTATATACGTTACCTCCCTTTTATCTCTTAACGGTTTAAAACTACTCTTTACGCTACGATAAAGGTACATTTCGCACAAATGTAAAAATCCTTTCCTAAACCATGCTAAGATATGGATCGTCACCTACCTTCTCAATTAAAAGTGTAATTTTTGTGAAAAAACGTATTATTATTATAACTTATTATTAAATTTCCTTAATTATTACGTTTAGAGTGTGGAGCGATAGAATGTCAGTCCACAAGACAATAAACATCTGCTGTAAATAGTAAATGTTGGCACTGTTTTCAAAGAGGTGGTGAAAACTAGCATATCTGACTCCATTGCTCCGGCGCGGAAGTATCATTATGCAACTATCACTCTACTGGATGTGCTTTCGACCGTCCATTTGGCCATAACTTTTTCAGTGTTTCAGCTAGCAGAAGGATTTTTGGTGACAAATCTTATTTTGACACATATTTTGAGAAAATGCTTTGTTTAATTTTTTCAAAAACCTCAACAATACATTGGGCAAATTTACCCATTGGTTATGTTATGGTTAAAAATGTCTACTAAATGAAACTGCTGTAAAAAAAAATGCATCAGATTTTTATTTTTGGAAATATTTTTGCATAAATCTGTTAGTCAACCTCATCCCAAAACTGCTAAATTGCTTAGACAATTACAGAATTTTAACTCTTTTATTGCTAAATGCATTAATGATTTCACTGATCTGATAAAAAAAACACACACACACACACACAGAATGACGTATTTTCAATATAAAAAGTAATTGTTTTTTTTTACCTTTTATCAAAGTTTTGGACATGTGAAACAACATTGCCTTTGATGAATTGTTTTTCTCCCTAATTTACTGTTAGTGGCTGTTTTTGACTTCCATTATCACCACTTTTTTATTACAAAACCATATAATCATGTGTTTTTGACTCTTGGTGGTTTTCCTTGTTGAGAAGAAGTACAATTTGTAAATTTTACCGTTGATCATCAGTTGGCAGCATTAACTCTTTAGAGCTTTGTTTCTGGATTTGATATGGAGTATAACAGCAAATTAAAGTGTGTGGATGTGTGTCTGTGAGTACGTGAGATTGACCTTTGCGCACTTACATGTCTGAAAAAATCTAAATATGCATCTCAGCTCTCAGAACTACATGGAGTAAACAAAAACAAAGACTGTGTAATTATGCACCATTAAATGTATTTATAATGGAAGTCAGTAGGGCAAAATCAGCCACCAACAGTAAATTAGGAAGAAAAAAATTCAATCTAACAATTCATCAAAGCCAATGTTGTACCTAATCTTTCACGTTCAAGACTGTGATAAAAAAAAAATCCAATCCACAATTACTTTTTAAATTGAAAATACATTATTTTTGTGTTTTTTTCTCACTAAATCAGTAACATCAGCTGTAAACTTGGTGTCACGTTCACCAGCGATTGTAACTCCCTAGATCGCTGGTTTGCACAAGGACTACAAATCCGCCAATCATGGACTACATATTCATACATGCACTCCGTTCACACACCCATGCTTCCTCATTTCCCCTGATTAGACTCCCACAGCTGTTGCAGCTTGTAGACTGATTACAGACACCATTTAAACAGCACACACTCTCACTTCCATTGCCGAGTCTTGTTTTACTGTAAAGTGACATTACAACGCGGTTCCTTAGTCTTGTTTCTCCGCGTGTTTACCCTAGCCTTGTTTACCTAGTTATCCTTGTCTGCCGCCTGCCTTCCGACCTCTCGCCTGTGTTTGATTACGATTCTGGACTGCCTTCATACATCTGTTTGCACCTGTGTTGACCATTGCCTCCCTGAGCTTGAATAAACCTGCACGTGGATCCTAAACCTCAGTTGTCTCTGTCACTCCCCGTGTTACACTTGGCAATTAAAGAGTTAAAATCCTGTCATTTAAAAAAAAAAAAAAACATTTATTAGTTTTGATCAGGACTGAGGTTGATCAACAGATTTATGCAAAACAAATTGAAAAACAAATAGCATTTTTACAGCAGCTTAATTCAGTGGATGTTTTCACCCCGAACATAACGAAAGGGTAGTAAATGTGAACTGGACAAGGATGGACATCATATTGTGGCTAAAGCTATTTTGAATTCGAATGTTGTGTGTTATTCCTCAGTATTAAATTGTAATATAAAGTCATTTTAAACATGTTCACAATATTGCATACAGATATAGGAAATGTATACACTGTAAAGAATTATATGATCAGCTAGTCCTGACAGCATATGATTTAGGTCATTAAACTAAGTTAATCATGTTCTAACTTAATTTTATAAGTTACGGAAGCTGTTTTACATAAAATAAGTTCAGTTTAATTTGATTCAGCTTAAAAATTTAAGTCAACCAGGATTTCTTCACAGTGTCGATACAGTTGGTCAGAATTATTAGCCCCCCTTTGATTTTTTTTTTCTTTCCTTTTTTAAATATTTCCCAGATGATGTTTAACAGAGCAAGGAAATTTTCATCTGGAGAAAGTCTTATTTGTTTTATTTCAGCTAGAATAAAAGCAGTTTTTAATAAAAAAAAAAAAAACATTAAGGTCAAAATTATTAGCCCCTTTAGGCTATATATGTTTTTTTTTTCAATAGTCTACAGAACAAACCATCGTTATAGAATAACTTGCCTAATTACCCTATCATGCCTAGTTAACCTAGTTAAGCCTTTACATGTCACTTTAAAACATATCTAGTCAAATATTACTTACTGTCATCATGGCAAAGACAAAATAAATTATTAGTTATTAAAATAAATTATTGCTGAATATACGGCAAGAAACGTTTTTGACGTTATTCATTGTCTGCTGAAATTAATTTGTTAATTTTCCTTTTAATATTTAATGGATAAATTGTGATAAGAATGAAGACACATCATTGTATCTAGTTTTGAACAAAAAAATTATTAAAAAATCATGGATTGTTTGCAGTTTAATAATAATTGCTCCCATAATTCATGCAATTCATCATATATAAATAAGGTGTATATAAGCTTGCATATGCAAGTTATGTTTTATAATTTCTCTAACAATGTGTCACTCTTTTTCTCTCACTGTCACGTGATGTTAGATCTCAACATTTCTCCCACACAGATACAAGAAAATTCTGTCATAAAATCAATAAGTGAATAGCATCGCGTAAAACTACCATGTCTCAGTGTTCATGCCATGCCATTGTTATGATTCGTCCTCAAATGCACCACCAGCTCGGTGTGAGTCTGTGCATGATGATGTCACCAGACTGAGGGTAGTGGGAGCGGGACAGATGCCTGACCTTCATGTCTGACCCCTGGACGGGGGCTATGCTTGGCTGGACACGACAGTGGCACGAACACTAATTGGGTCAGTTGACAGCACATGTTGACCATCCACATTCAGACAAGCGTGAATGATAGCGATATACATTCATGAAAAATGATGCTCTTAATTCAGATAATTGGTCAGTATCAATCACTTAGTTCACAACCCTCTAAACTGAGTCCTTGTCTTGCAAAAGCAGTCGTCATGTTTTATAAAGGCTGTTGGGTAAATAAGTGAACACAATAAAGCATCACTGCATGCATTTAGAAGTAAAGCAAAATGTAATGTAGTTTTTTAATTGAAAGACATTCTATGATAAGAGTCAGATATAGTGAGTGAGGGGCAAAAGTAATGCATATAAATATACTGTATGCCAGAGGCGATTTTAGGACTTTTATTTTAGGGGGTCTCAGCTCCTTATAAGGTAAAAAAAAGTGTATATATGTATATATATATATATATATATATATATATATATATATATATATATATATATATATATATATATATATATATATACAGAGACTATAGAGAGAGACTAATATTACATTTTTAAGTAGTATTTTATAGCAATACACTTAAAAATGTTTGTTTAATATGGGTTGTATTCTACTGTATTCCATAGACAGCAGACAGGCACAGCCATTTGAGTTCTGAATAAGCCAAATAGGCTCAACCCACCTGTTTACTGTAGTAAAACCCACTTTCTTCAAGGGCATTTTTTGTTTCCATGTATTAAATAAACTGCCAATTTCTAATTAAATGACACCCATATAAATATATTTTTTAATCTTACAGGCTAATTCACATATTTCACGATCTGAATGATGATAATAATAAATAAGAAGTATTTTTTAGTACTAGACAACACTTGATTTTTCTATCTCTGTCAGTGACAGTTATAACGAGTACATTCTCTAAGTGGTTCTGTCACTGTGTTTAATCCTTACTTTGCAAGACTGTATGGTATAGTTAATGCCACACGAACTGTAAAGTGTTTAATATTGGTAGTTCATTTTGAAATAAAATAGCGATAAGAGTTTAAATAAGAGTTAGATTTGTATTTATTTTTTTGCTGGAGGAATCAGCTGTGCTGATGAGGTGAACGCCGATAAAACAAGACTGCTACTTTGGGACGTTGGGATACCGATGAAACAAGGTAATTCATATAAAAGAACTGCAAATAAGCAGATATTATAACAATTTATCGATAAACACATACCTCGTTCTCTCGCTGTCCACAGCTGTGGTTTGCGGATCAAACGAAAAACAAAAGACCGGGAGGAGCCGAATCTGCCGCCGTTTTCTTATCAAATTTAAAGGAGACTGAGGCGATAATTTAGTCTGCAGTTTATGAGCTAATTGCAAAAGTTTTAGGGGGGCTGAGTAGAAATATAAATAGGCCTAGCAACGCCCATGCTATATGCTATGTGTCATTAATTAGCCCCAAAATATTTTGTGGATCTAGTTTTAGTATTTTGATATGTTAAATTAAAACAAAGAAAGTTAATAAGAAGATGACACATTATGTAAATGGTAAATTCTACCAATTTTAGATGGTATTTATTTATTTATGTATTTTTTTTTTGTTTGTTTGTTTGTTTGTCAGTTGGTAGCCATACTCAACATTACTGCTAACCTTGGTCAATTTAAACAAAAAACCTGGGAAAATAAATCTGTTTTCTTAGATGAATAAAAACCACCCAAAATATAACCTGCCATTTAAATGAAAGAAATGAAAATGAGTGAGAAAACTCAATATGAAATATGAAAATACATGTGAAATACCCCCCCCCCCCCCCCCCCCCCCCCCAAAAAAAAGAAAATTATAAGTAAATTATACCTGAAGAATATATTGATTTGTGTATGCTTTTTTTGTGTGACTACAAACATGAAGTCTAGCCATGGCTCTCTGTTTCATTGGATTAAATATATATGAGTAACACTATAAATTCTATCATTCATCCATCACAATGAGCAAAAGCAATATATAGCTCTGATATCTGCAAAAGATTGTTGACCTTCACAAAATCCACACATGGAAAAGTACCGTGTGTCCACAGATAAATATATTGCAGAATTGCATAAAAAAATTAAGCCTGATGATGTCTTATAATGGGCCATAAAAGGATCTTCCACAATGAAAATGACCCAAAACATCATAAATTGACATAAAAATGGGTCACTGGGTTCAAAAGTAAGGAACGTCCATGACCATCTCAGTCTTCTGACCTGAATCCTGTAGAAAATGAGAGAATAAATTGAAAAGGAAAGAGCACCAACATAGACCAGAGATCCTGAATAATCTGGAGAGAGTCTGTATGGAAAAATCCTGTGTAATCTGTGTCCAGCTTTCCTCGAACCTCATTTAGAAGGTTTAGAGCTGCCATCTTGGTAAATGGAGCTTGCAAAAAGTATTGAATAAAATGGCACCAATAATGCTGGTCAGTGTGGACTGAAAAGATAGTTCATCATATAGTTTTTATTTGTCTAATTTCAGTGGAAGGTTAGATTTTTTGTGAATTTAGTTGAAATATTCATTCCTTCATTTTCCTTCGGCTTAGTCCCTTTATTTATTAGGGGTTTCCACAGCAGAATGAACCACTAACTTATCCAGCATATGTTTTACGCAGCGGATGCCCTTCCAGCAGCACTGGGAAACACCAATACGCTCTAGCATTCATACACATACACTACGGCCAATTTAGCCCATTCATTCATTCATTCATTCATTCATTCATTCATTCATTTTCTTTTTGGCTTAGTCTCTTTATTAATCTGGGGTCGCCACAGCGGACTGAACCCCCAACTTATCCAGCATATGTTTTACGCAGTGGATGCCCTTCCAGCCGCAACCTAGCACTGGCAAACACCTATAGCATTCATACACAATCACTACAGCCAATTTAGCCCACCCATTCAATTCACCTATAGTGCATGTCTTTGGACTGTGGGAGAAAAGCACACGAACACAGGGAGAACATGCAAACTCCACACAGAAACGCCATCTGACCCAACCAGGGGCTCGAACCAGTGACCTAGTTGCTCTGAGGTGACAGTGCTAACCACGGAGCAACCACACGGCCCTAATTGAAATATAAAACAGATAAAATAAATAGATTGTTTATTTAAACATTCTTTGTTCATATTTACCACAGGTGCCAGTAATGCTGACTGACTTTATTTTGATCCAACAAGATATTAAAAACTGCATTAATGTATTGTGTTATATTAACATGTTATCAAGTCATGTGCTATAGGTGAATTGGGTAAGCTAAAATTGTCCGTAGTGTATGAGTGTGGATGTTTCCCAGTGATGGGTTGCAGCTGGAAGGGCATCCGCTGCGTAAAACATATGCTGGTAAATTAAAAATGTTTTTCAGTAGTCAACATTTGAAGGGGATCAAAAAAAGTTTTCCAACATTAAAAACATGATTACTTCAGTGTCCATGTTAATTTGATGAATATGCATTATATTTTAAAGCTGAGAACAACATTAATTTTACAGAAACCTTGATCATCATTTGTATAATTTGTAAAATAATGATCTCAAGCCTTAGTTTCAAGTTTCTAAATGCACCTGCCAATGTCCTCCAATGTACACATTAGCCACAAGATGGCGCAAAATTTTGAATTCTTCACCAAATTCATTCTTTTTAAATGCCCAGCAGATGGCGTTAGAGCGCACATACTGATAACAATGATGCCAGTTCAAGTCCTCTTAAATGTCACAGTGAATCCAGATTTGACTTTTTTTGGTGAACACTTACCACTACTTGTACGCAATGAAGTGATACAAAAATATATTTTATTGAACCTACCTTGCGTCACGGTGGTGCAGTGAGTAGCACGATCGCCTCACAGCAAGAAGGTTGCTGGTTCAAGCCTTGGCTGGCAGTTCTGTGTAGAGTTTGCATGTTCTCCCCTTGTTTGCATGGGTCCAAAGTCATGTGGTATAGGTGAATTGGGTAAGCTAAAACTGTCTGTAGTGCATGTGTGTGAATGATTCCCAGTGATGGGTTGGAGCTGGAAGGGCATCCGCTGTGTAAAACATATGATGGATAAGGTGGCGGTTTGTTCCGCTGTGGCCACCCCAGGTTAGTAAAGGGACTTAGCCGAAAATAAAATGAATGAATGATTGAACCTACCATTTATATAAGCGATTTCATTCAGTCTGTATTAGTGTAACTGTCCAAGGTACTAAAACAAATACCCAACTGCCAATACTATGAAACATTAAGGAAGCCATTATATATTAACACGTGAAACTAAACTACCAGTAGTCGAGACAGTATTTCCTAGTCCTTTCCTATCCCTTTATTTTGTCTTTGACATTTTAATCCTTTACGTTTTGCATCAGTTTGTCTATTCTGTTATTTTTATTCTCACAGAGAGCCAGAACTTTCTATTGTAATTTAAGAAGTTGCTTTACATGTTCTCCCCGTGTTGGCGTAGGTTTCCTCCGGGTGCTCCGGTTTCCGAGTCCAAAGCCATGCGCTATAAGTGATTTGGGTAAGCTAAATTGGCCGTAGTGTATGTGTTTGAATGAGTGTGTATGGGTGTTTCTCAGTAATGGGTTGCAGCTGGAAGGGCTATCCGCTGCATAAAACATATGCTGGATAAGTTGGCAGTTCATTCCGCTGTGGCGACCCTGATTAATAAAAGCTGAAAAGAAAATGATTGAATGAAAGTTGCTTTAATAGTGCATTGTCCCCATGATCATGATGGGCCATTAGAACACAATTAGACAGCACGACGAGCGCCTCCTGCTGGCCTACATCAACTCTACATATCAGCTGATCTCTCAGAACTACACGTCATAAGGCTTTACAGTTGCGTTTTTGGATGAGTGCTTATATATATATATATATATATATATATATATATATATATATATATATATATATATATATATATATATATATATATATATATATATATATATATATATATATATATATATATATATATATATATTCTATTTTCGATTTAGCAATGTGATGGAAAATGCGAATAAAACAAGTTGGGTGTGACCAGTAACATTTACTTATAAAAAACTTGACTAAACGAATAATAACCCATTATGTATAAATCAGAGAAGCAGAGTAATTGTATTTTTTTATGTATTTTGAAAATTTCATTTTTTTCATGCTTAAGAAATAATGAACTGGGTAAAAATACTTAAAGAAATAAATAGTATGTATGAAATATGCATTCATAATGTATCATATGACGTTTAGCTTTTTCTTTTTTTCCCCTTTTTGTTTAGTAATTGTTATTGTTAACTAAATAATCTTACGTTTTTTTTTATTATAACATGTTTAATTAAGCTCAAAGGCTATGTTTGACTGAAATTATAACAATTAAAAAAGTTTAATTTATTTTCTCTATTTATGCATTGAGATTTACAGCCATTCTAAGTATTGAGTCAAGCAAGTGAATTCCTTACTGAGATATTAAATAACATCTTAGACATACAGTTGAAGTCAGAATTATTAGCCCCCCTGTTTATTTTTCCCCTAATTTCTTTTTAATGGGTAGAATATTTTTTCAACACATTTCTAAACATAATAGTTTTAATAACTCATTTCTAATAACTGATTTGTTTTATCTTTGCCATGATGACAGTAAATAATATTTTACAAGACACTTCTATACAGCTTAAAGTGACATTTAAAGGCTTAACTAGGTTAATTAGGTTAACTAGGCAGGTTAGGGTAATTAGGCAAGTTATTGTATAACGATGGTTTGTTCTGTAGACTATCAAAAAAAAATATATATAGCTTAAAGGGGCTAATCATTTTGTCCCTAAAATGGTTTTTAAAAAATTAAAAACTGCTTTTATTCTAGCCGAAATAAAACAAATAAGACTTTCTCCAGAGGAAAAAATATTATCAGACATACTGTGAAAATTTCCTTGCTCTGTTAATCATCATTTGGGAAATATTTATAAAAGAAACATTTGGGAAATATTTATAAAAAATGTATAAAAAATATTAACATGTAAAAAATATAGACATATATAAAATATGACAGTAAAACCTGATTACCTGATTTTTGTATTGTTAATCAAATGTCCATCCATGACTATTTACATGAAAGTTCACATAAGAATCCAAATTCTGCTTTACTTTACTTCCTGTTAACATCATCATGAATGTCGAAGGCATAGTTGTAGCATAGTTGTGTCCTTTGCTGCCTTTGATGTCCCACAATTTTCTGCATTCCATTTCTCACAGTTCACCATTTTGGTGTCATTTCGTGTGTAAATGTATGATTTTGAGCAACGTTTTCCAAAACGTTTTTGAATAAACTGTAAATACATTAAATAAAGTCACCATGTATTGAAATGAAATAGCATACACTGTTACTAAATACTTTTCAAGTAAAAATATTGTAAATAAATAAATTTTTAAATCATTACAAGATCCTGAAATAACAAAAAGTCAAAAAATCAAGTCTGCGTATTAGAATGATTTCTGAAGGATCATGTGACGCTGAAGATGGTTTAAAATTGAGCTTTACCATCAAAATAAATTACATCTTAAAAATCATACTAGTATATAAATAAGATTATTTATTTGAAATATATCATTTCTGAATGCTGCTTGATAGATGCTTAATTCTTATTATAAACTGAACAGTGAGTGTTCATTATGTAATCTGATGACTTCATATTTGCATTCAGTGCTGTAATGCTGAATGAACAGATGGAGTCAGTGATTTACCGCAGACTCTTTCTTCTCCTGATGTCTAATATTCTGCTGTTCAGTCTCCAGGAGGATTATCATGTGGTCATGCAGCCAGTGGAATTTATACCTGCACCAGTCTGTATAAATGGCTGCACTTTTGTCTGAACCTGATATGACAACCATGATGAGTCTTCTCTGACAACAGCACTTGGCGCAACAGTGCAGCATTATGGGGTGAGGTGAGACAGATGCTGGTTCTTTATATGTGTGGTGTCTCCATGCTGCTATGGCAAGCCATCTTAACAATTAACTCTTTAAACAAAATAGTATCTATTTGTTTGTGTGTTGCAAGAAATTATTTTCCATTAAGAGATTAGACACCATGTGGAATAGAGAGTAACAGCAGTTAGAAATGTTGTACAAAGGCCAAAGAAGAATCTGAAGTAAGTATGGAATCCCCTCACGTGGCCAGACCTCAGACTGATGACTGAAGGTCTGGGAACTTTAGCCTCTTTAAATGGTCAAGGACTGCCCACTATGTTATATGACTGACAGGTCATTTAACCAATCACATGTTGTTTTTGCACTGACATATTTACGGGAGTGTAAATCAGTGGCGGAGCCAGAGGGGTGTATGGGGTGGACACCCCTGACATCCGATTGGCTACCCTGGTTGCCACCCCAAAATTTTATTTGCTGCTGGCAGTTCCTGATGCTGGTTGACATCTCATTTGTCTGAAGAAGTTTTTTAATAAGCTGTTTTCAAGTCAGTGACGAGCCGAAGATAAGAGCATAGTTTCAAGTAATACAAACAGTGTTGGGCAGTAGCGTCACTTCAAGTAGTGACGCTACTATCTTAACTACATTTCTCAGTAGTGTAGCGGTAGCCTCACTACTTTCTAAGTCAAATAGCTTTTCAGTATCGTAGCTTTTACTTTAAGCAAGTAGCGCAGTAGCATCCACAAAAGCTACATTTATCGATCGCAGATCAATAAGGGATGGCACTGACATTCACAAAGTTGTGAAACCCGTGTCTACCCGATGAAAGTAAATCCATCTACTTTTTCCTGTTTTTCGGTGGTGCATTCCTGACACCTCTCACTCTGGTCGGTGACGACGCCAAACAATTATTAGTATGGGTAACACGAGAAACTTGCTTAATGGAAAGATGACTGAGGGGGAGGAGTTATTTGTGAAGCAGGATTCCTCGTGACCATACCTCGAGAAGTACATGTTAACATGGAATATTTTGATGCTGTCCTCAAAAATACTTTAATTTAAGTAATTTATAGTAAGTACACTGCAAAAAAATCCATAATTTTACGGTTTATTTTTGGCAGCTAGGGTGCTGGAAAAAAAACATAAAATAACGACTGTTAAATTACAGAAATTTACTGTAAAATAATGGACGATAAATTGCAGAAATTTACAGTAAAATAACGGACATTAAATTACAGAAATTTACTGTAAAATAATGGACGATAAATTGCAGAAATTTCCTTAAATTTAAATTCCTGGTAAATTTCTGTAGTTCAACCTCTGTTATTTTACAGTAAATTTCTGTAATTTAACGGCTGTTATTTTACAGTTTATTTCTAGCACCCCAGCTGCCGAAAATAAACTAAAATTATGGATTTTTTTTACAGTGTACTATTGAACTACACAATAGTGAAGTACTCAAATTAATTTGTTGTGGTACTTTTTTATTAAACATATATATATATATATATATATATATATATATATATATATATATATATATATATATTATAGGTAGGCATTGATAAGATTATTTAAAGATTTTTTTTTATAGATTAATCTCACTGTAATCTTGGAATCAATCTAGATTAAAATAGCTCAATTGAACTCTGCCGAAGGCATTAACAATATGTGTGCTACCCGAATAATGACTAATAGTAGGTCTTTGAGAACGGGTTTCTCAAGCCAGGTGGCGCATTAGACCAGGGGCTCATCTCTTGTTTCCAAAATGCATCACAAACTGCTTGAGAAACTGTTCTACTTTGAAAATTGGTGATGAAAATAAATTATGTTCAATAAGATGCACTTGTGTTTACTAACTGTTTATTCAGTTACACATGAATTTTGAACTGTAAACTTACATAAGCTCGAAACAGCAATTTTTGATTACCTTAATCCGACTAAAGTCATAACTGAACTAAACAGAAATGGAATTAAGACATGTGGAGTATGCATATATTAGTGGCATTATTAAAATAAACACTGCAATCAAACTACTACTGTCATGTAGGACTTTTCACCCATATTTACCGATAAGATCCAAACACGCAGTTGTCGGTAAAGGACCGCACACACACCACAAAATGCAGAAGTTTTTTCTTTACATTCAGCATGCGTTATTAAATTCCATAACACTCTCACCAGTCCTTACTCCTTATTTGCGTCTAATACCCCAGTTTGACACGGGAGCATGAATGAAATTTTCATAAGTTAAAGTGAAACTGCCGAACTGCAGTTAAAGTCACCCAAAATTACAGGAAACTCCAACACAATCTCATGGCAATTTGTAACTTTTTGATTTAGTGGCTAATTCGTATTAATTCTTACAATCTAATTCATACAATAAAGTACGATTTGCTCATCCCCCAATGACGGTTCTTCTCAGTTTAGTCCCTTTATTAATCTGGGGTTGCCACAGCGTAATAAACCGCCAACTTATACAGCATATGTTTTACGCAGTGGATGCCCTTCCAGCTGCAATACATCACTGGGAAACATCCATACACACTCATTCACTACGAACAATTTAGCTTACCCTATTTTATATACCAATATATATATATATATATATATATATATATATATATATATATATATATATATATATATATATATATATATATATATATAAATTTTACAGTACTCAAATCATTTCATTTCATAACTTCGCAATGGGTTTCCTCAAACAGTTTGAGTTAACTTAACTTATAAGGTTTTAGAGTGCATTAGACATTTAATGAAAGGTCTGTGGTCGGCATGGTCTGAGGCTGAGACTACCCCTCTGAAGGGAATCCTTTTACAAACTTGCCCATTTTCATTTGATCAGAGGAGAATTGATCTCCTGATTGGGGAGAATGGAATGTGATGGACAGTGGACATGAGCAAACTTCCATGACAAACTTCCATGCAGGTGATGAGGCAAACATGTTTAATTACAAATCATAGACACGTTTAAGTTGTTTTGCGTATTAATTTGGTGCTGTGCAAAGTACAAAGTTTATATTTGTAAGTGTAAATATCAGTTTTGTGAAAAGAACAAACGTTAGTGACGTATGCATCTTATTTTACACAAAAACTGCAATTAAACGTAGGTATTAGCGATAAAATGTAGCCAGAGGGAAGTATTTCCTAAGAGCTTGTGTTGAATAAAATGGTCATCGCATTGATACGTTTAATCAAAAACAAACAAAACAACACTGAAAAAAAAACAGACATTGATTATCACAGAACTGAAAAAAGAGTCTGAATGGATAAACGTGAAACCAGCTTGCCACATACTGCGGCTACTGAGAACAGATTTCTAAACGTAGTCAATTCGCGAAAGGTTCAGACGATGCCCCAACGGCGCGTGGACTTCAGCAGCACCTCCACTGTTTACCTCACACACAAAGGGTCTCTGACGCGTGGAAAATGGTGCAGCTGGCAAAAGGCGGAGTGATGTGGAACTCTTAAGTGCCATGAAGAGACCGAGGCAGATGCATGCGAGTCTAGCGGCAGCACAACCATCCTTCTACACGCCTGTGAAGATGATCTCATGCCTGCACCCATTTACCTCCCTGTCACGTTTAAAAAGAATGACTTCCGGGAAAACAGCATGCCTCAACACTTACGCCGCATCTTTCTGAATTGTTTTTCGCCTTTCTTCAGCAAACGCGACCATATCATGAATTAAACTGCAATTCAAAATGAAATTTCCAACGGAAAACCCGAGGAAACCGGGCAACTGGAACCCTCCACCTGGTAGGTGCATTTACTTTCCAAAATGTCATTGTCATACATGCGTTATTGTTCATCCTGCATCTTAGACAGAAGTTATTATGAGCATAACGAAGCATACACGCGCTCTGACAGCCAGTTGTCATGTTGAGTGATTCGGGAACCCAACAAATCCCATTAAAAGCACTTTAACCAAGATGCGCAAAATGATGATGGAGTACCAATGGGTGAGGTAGTTGACTTTGATCAGTTAGTGGTGCAATATCAAAGGTTTAACGTCTAAGTTGATTGTAATAACGCATCTCTTTCTGTCCGCCTCAATTCTTTAGTGGACACCTTCATTAAGATTCACATCCACGCGCTTCAATCAAAACAGCCTGATGTTTGAGAGGTCTTCCTCAATCACGACGCAATCAAGAGACCTTTATGGCTGAGGTTTACTATAATACTTTAGCAAGATGTGAGAGGAATAAGCCATGCCACTTCTTTATAAGTCTGTATGAGCAATAAAACGCACAATTTAAATATCTTCAGCTATTCCATTACGCGTCTACAAGACTCCGAGTACTATGCAGAGATACGGGGGATGCATAATGAAACGTGGGAGACACACGCGCATTACCTAATCTTACTATATGAACAAATCACATCTAGGCTACTCACGACACTGGCTTACGTTGCTGATTGGGTGATCAACATTTACTTTGTGATCTTCAAAAAAGAAGAAGCTTAATTAGCTAGTTTTATACATTTGGGAATTTAATTTTTTTTTTTTTTTTAACAAAATTTTTCCCTAATTCATTTATTGCAACTATGAATAGTTTCCAAGTCATTTTGAATTATATTTCAATCGATATTTAAATCAATTATGGTAGGCTAATTATAAGTGTAGTAATTTGCCTTGGGGGGGATCTAAAGAAAGGTTCAAAACGGCTTGTAAACAAGCGATCGGATTGTCACAGGGAATTATTGCGGTCATGCTGCAGGGACTGTCCACATAAACAGCTGTGCAATACTACATCATATTGCAGGTGTTGGCATTGGCTGACTAGAAGAAAGTTGAGGGAAATTGTTTTATCTGTTAATAATATAGCATATTAATATAAATATTAAAGCATAAATGTAAATTATTTTTTAGTTGCTTTTTTTATCCGGTTATGTGTTTGTGAATGTAGCCAGTTTGAAACACTAGCTTATCTTGCTCCACCCAGTACTGCTGCTTTCTACAGTAATAGGTTTTTCAAAGCCAACAAAAGTGTGTATGTGTGGGTGGGGGTGGTGTATGCAGCAGTGATCAGAGGCTTTATTTGGATCCATGCACCGAGAAACAACTCCTTTTCTAAAATGTGTTTACATTCATTTAAAATCACTGTCACAATGAAAGTAAAATGAACATAAGAGGGAAACAAACCCTAAACTCAAAAAGAAAAGTATTTGATATACAGTCAATCCGGATTCTGACTTAAAGTTACTTTTATTCAACCAGTAAGTTTGTATTTTCACCAGAAATGAACCCCCTATATATATATATATATATATATATATATATATATATATATATATATATATATATATATATATATATACTTTTATTTCCTATTCAGTCCTTGCAGTAGATAAATGACTTTGGAAATCACTGGTTTGCAACGCAACAGAAACATGACTGTTATTACATGACAGTGTACAGCAGGAAAGAAATAAAATGCAAAAAAAAATCTTATTAGTGAATTTAGAATTTCAAGACTCAAAAAGATTGATCAGATACAGTTAAAGAAGCCAAAAATGCCTCTCTGTTATTTTCGGCATCAGGGCTGTGAGTTCATACGGTATTGTCGCAAACTCATCTGTCAGTTGTTATAAGCCAACCAAATGACTGTAGATTCCGTCATGAAGAGGCTGTGCGTCCTGCTTTCATCCTCAGGAACTATGACCAAATCTACAAAAGGTAAAAGAAAATATGACCTACAAATAAAGATTCTCTATTTTCGTTTTTATGATGCCTTGAAGAACAACATCTATGGAAAAGGGGTTATATGTCTTTAGATTGCTTTTTTAGAATATATCTTTTCATTAGGCATGGTTGAGAAAACCAAAATGATCTTTTTCTACATACCGTCACCTTAGAATAATAAGGTTCCATCTGCATTCTGAATGATTTTGAGATATTGAGCTTCAACATTTTTGCATTTCATAGCAAAGTCTGTGTGTAACATGTTTTTTAAAATAAAAAGTCTTAAAATGTAAAAAACTTATAAAAAACGTCCCATAATGTAAATAAGTTGCCATTTAATAAGAATATGTCAATAACTCAATTTTGACAAAAATGTCTGATAGAACCTTATAATTCTAAGGTGACGATACCCTAACGTTTGAAACATTTATTTTCAATAAGATAGCAGTTTTTAAATCTTTTCGCTTTAATATCAAGGCATCTTCATTAAAAAGGTATATATTCTTTACAATAAACAGTTTTAAGAACTGTTTATAAAAATTATACACTGTACAACCGTGCTTTTGACACAAGCTGTGTAATGTATGGTAACAATGCAGGATACAGAAATTGATCATTTGTATCTCAATAGGCATGTGCCGGTATCACATTTTCATGCTGCGATTAATTGATTGAGCTTTTATCACGGTATACGGTATTATCACGATATTGTAATTTTTCTAGAGAAACAGGTAAAAAAACACAAACTTCAGTTTCGTCAACTTAGTAACTTTAATAACTTTTTAATTAACTAAAAGTACTTCAAACATTTAAATACAAATAAATATAAATAAAACAATACACAATATAAAAGTAAACTTGAGCAATTATATCAAAGTGAATGTGCAAAGGGAAACCGTCTTCGATCAGCAATCCCTCTGCATTTTTTTGGAACCCAAAATATTTCCAAACCTCTGACTTTACCCTTTTTGAAGGGGGATAAATTGTCGGCAGCGTTCCTCCTTCCGCCATGCTTCTTCTTCGTGTGAGGATTAGAGAGCGGTGGCAGCGGCGGCGCGCACTGTGTGCACACAGTGCTTCTACATGTGGGGATTGTTTACATCAGAGTGCGGATCAGTTCTGCGCAGCATATACGCAGTGTTTCTTCAAGCGGTTGATGGAAAATAAGCTGAAGGGGGATAAATTGTCGGCAGCGTTCCTCCTTCCGCCATGCTTCTTCTTCGTGTGAGGATTAGAGAGCGGTGGCAGCGGCGGCGCGCACTCCGTGCACACAGTGCTTCTACATGCGGGGATTGTTTACATCAGAGTGCGCATCAGTTCTGCTTGATGGAAAATAAGCTAAGGCGCGTTCTAAGAATATAAATTCGGATCTATTATTTTTCACGGTATTTTGAAGTGCCCGCGATAACAATATCGTGCATATTCATTACCGTGATTTATCGCATTACCGAATACCGGCACAAGCCTAATCTCATGTAATCCGTCATAGCGGACAACAACTTGTGCACCATATGGGACAGTTGATGATATTGCAACTGTAAGAGTAACATGTTATTTATTTCATATTTTTGCTTTCTCATAATGTTATGTCACTTTTGTGAACCCTAACAAATAAGCTCTTCCATACACACCATTCACACACCTTTACATATACACACAAAGCGAATGAGAAGTGTTTATGTTGCTATGTGGAATTATACAACAGATGAAAAGGTTTATGAAGCTAAAGCGCCAATACTTTTGCTTTTATGTTGTATTTCGAGGTTTGTTTCTGTTCTTGCTTTCTGGAGGTCAAATTCTAGTCACGACTTAAAGACAAGTTATAATAAACAAAAAATGTTCACAACACAATTCTCAATGTTTTTTAGAGACAACTTAATTGTTCTATGTTCAATCAACTTAAAATTGTAAAGAAACATTAAGTTAACTTCGGTTTGCGTTAAGATGACATGAAGGGATTGTGTGGAACCCAGCATTTTTTATAGTGTGTATGTTGATATCCAAACTGCAAGAGTCAAAATAATCATCACTGCAAAACAAAACTTCTTAGGAACCCTTCTTTTTAAAAGTGTAACCTACAATAAACTTATTTTTTTGTTGTTTAGATTTTTGTTTAGAATTGTACAATAACCAACATTGTCCAATGCTGTAAATTACACACTCATATTGTCTCTCTTTCCAACAGTGCCAGTGCAGACCAACCTGGTGCCACCAAAGAAGGTCCAGCCAGGGATGCTGCAGTCCAGCTTGGTGCAGGCCAGCGTGGCCACCATGCAGAACCCTATGGGCTGCTCATTACCTCGGCTTTCGGTCTCTCGACCAGCTAGTATGGTGGCCAGCATGGAAGCAGTGGCGGATGGTTCAGCCCTCCTCACTGTCATGAAGTGGAAGACCGTGCTTGCCGTGTTTGTGGTGGTGGTAGCCTACCTGGTCGCCGGCGGTCTGGTCTTCAGAGCTCTGGAGCAACACTTTGAGCGCTACCAAAAAGACTCGATCACTTTGAAGAAAGCCGCCTTCCTGCTGAAGCATCCCTGCGTGACCCCTGAAGAGCTGGAAGAGCTCATCAAGGTAAAACTGTTGCTCATCTGTAGTAGACCTCAGGCAGCCTCCCTTGTGGGATCTCAGATCAAGCGTAACAATATAGCTTCATAGATCTGTCTGACATGTGAGCTTCCCTCATGCAATAGACCGGGGCACAGCGGTTGAACAGAGCTAAATAGAGCGGCCGACAAAAATAAATGTAAAAATATCAGAGCAGACTGTCATAGAAGACTTATAACAGCAAGCCAGTTGGTGTAGAAGTAATGTATTTGATGAATAGTGCCCGTGATGCCTGAAATCTATCTGTTATTGATTTGTTGAAGCGAAGTCCATTCTGGTTTCTGATAACTGGTTTCTAATAACTCTCATTTGCAGAAATGGCTTCATAATTGAAGGGAAAACACTGCAAACGTTCAGTCTCTGAAACCCTAGTTATGTTTTTGGTCACGTTTTGTCAAATTCTGCATTATCAAGAACGGTCTATCCCAGACATTGAATTTTATACATTATTTCGTCCAAGTCATGGAATATCAGAGACTTTTTTGTCACGTTAAATGTTAGTTTACATTTATTAAAATGGAAATTGTAAATGCTTTACAGTGTTTCCCCTAGGTTTACATTTTTTAAGGGGCTGCGGCACAACGCGGCACGACGCAACATGGCTGTTCAGACTCACACTGACACAAGGAGTCATTGTCTTTTAATGACAGCAGTAAATAACTGAACAACAGTTTTAACTGTACAACCGTTTGTAAATTATACATTTAAATTTATTTTATATCTTTTTTATTCACAAACTGTGCAGCTTTTGTCACTGCAGTGTATCTTTATGGGCTTCTGGAAGAACATTTCCAGAGCCTCTTAGTAAGGAAATTCAGAAATGTCTGGCCCATGTATTGAGACATTTATTAATTATTCATTCATTTTCTTTTCGGCTTAGTCCCTTTATTAATCTGGGGTCACCACAGCGGAATGAACCGCCAACTTATCCATTTATTTTACGCAGCAGATGCCCTTTCAGCCGCAACCCATCTCTAGGAAACATCCACACACACTCATTTACACTCATACACTACGGACAATTTAGCCTTCCCAATATACCTGTACCGCATGTCTTTGGACTGTGGGGGAAAGCGAAGCACCCAGAGGAAACCCACGCGAACGCAGGGAGAACATGCAAACTCCACACAGAAACGCAACTGACCCAGCCGAGGCTCGAACCAGCGACCTTCTTGCTGTGAGGCGACAGCACCACCTATTGCACCACTGCATCGCCATTTATTAAACATGTCTCTTATAAAAAATTTGATGTGAACATGGCCAGAAGCAGCTTTACAGAAAATAATTCATCCATTCATTTTACTTCAGCTCAGTGCCTTATTTATCAGGGGTCACCAAAGCAGAATGAACCGCCACAGAAAAATGACAAACAATGCAATTTGGAAACCTTGCAAATGATGAAAGAGAAAAAATGAGATAAAATGCACATCTATAAATCCAATACTTGTTTACTAAATAGAAATAGGCCCATAAACTACTTCTAATAGCAATGAGTGTTACAAAAAGTTATATTATTAAATATTTATGTTAAAAAAGATATCTAATAATTCCAGCCAGCTTTTAGTGGACTTGCAATATTGTCAAAACACAGAACTTTCAGTTCTTATATGTAAAAAGGCCTAAATACATGCAGGACCAATATTTTACTCGCCTCCAACTATTGACAGCAGATCTGAGAGAAATAAAGAAGGATTTGCACTCGCGATATCTTTACTGCTCTATTCATTTAACCTAACAAATGTAATGCTTAGACCATCATTGCTCCTCTCGCAATCTGTTCTCTTGCTCATTCACTCTTGTCGGATTGATTTCCAGGTATTTTTACTAATTTTTGGGGATCACGAGCCAGTATGAATTTGCGGAAGACACGCAGAGCTTCCAGGAGAGGTCATAACTAGACACTAAATAGAGGAGATAGCTCCACTCGCATCACAGCATGGGATGTGTGTGACGTATCTGAAGAGCGGGGAGGAATGCGGGACGTATTTGAGGACCGGGCGGGAGACACACGATTTCTGGGAGATTATTTGTTTGCGGGCATCCAATAGTCTCTATGCATTTGCTGGAGATTCCCGGAACTTCCAGGAGACTTGGGATGCTGCTGTGACGCGAGCGTAGAACAGAAGTGACATGCTGTTGTGTAAATAAGATATTACATACGTCTATTTAGCTTGTTTATTAAATAAAGTTGTGATTTGGTGCTATATAGATAATACAATTAACGTAACTTCAAGGGCGGGGCGGGGCGCCCCCCTAAAATAATGGTAGGGGAAACACTGCTTGGTGACATTTTATCACATTGTTTCATACATTTTGCCTGTTGTTTTAGTTAGCTGTTTTTTTGCACCCTGTTTTCCTCTTTGACTGGCAGTCGCTCAAATCAAAGGCAGTCATCAGGCTGTATCTGTTAACCTATTTATGGTTTTTGAGTTTTTTATGCTGTGTTCAGACTGCCCAATATTTTTGTAACTGTAACTGTAGTCACTGTGTCAGATAATTGAGTTTTGATTCTTTAATTCTTGTCATGTGGACCGGACAAAATGTCAAGCTCATGTTGATTCCAACACAATCTCACGGCAATTCGTAACTTTTTGATTTAGTGGCTAATTCGTATTAATTTGTACAATTTAGTACGATTTGCTCATCCCCCAATGATGGTTGGGTTTAGGGGTGGGGTTAGGTGCCACGCCTCCTTTTTAAAATCGTACAATTTCGTATGACTGAACTCGAATAAATTCGTATGAATTAGCCACTGAACTGACGAAACGTAAAATACTTACGCTTTCTCGTGAGATCAGGCTGGTTGATTCCCATCAAACTCATGTTAATTTCCATGCCTCAACCTGCGTTATTTGCGAAAAATAAAACACATTGCTCCGGGTTGAATTTATTGCACATTTCAGAAGACAATTCCACTAGAGGGCGCTGTGTACATTTGCAAATCTGCCGAGTTCAGACTGTACGATTTTCATCGTGTCGTGTCACAGATGTTTTAACACTGCATGACTATCTGGGGTAGCATTCTGCTGGTGCTGTGTTTACACTGCAGGATGGATCGGCGACAGGGGGTTTACACTGCATGACTTTACATTAGTAGAATCGCTGACAATGTTGTCTCGGTCCACAAACAACATCTCACAACCAAACTCACAGGAGAAGTGACATGGAAACTACGCGAGGTCACGTAGTATATCTTTTTTCATCAACTACATAATGAGAGCCTTTAGTGGGGTAGAAAATGTACTTATTTTGCTCACCTGGCTTTTGAATGTTCCTCTCAAACCACTGTTTTTTCGAGCCAGTTGTGGTATTGCTCAGATATGTATTGCTCAGATGACTTCAAAAAGACACGGGTGCTGCTGGCCAAATTTGCACTAGTTTTTCCTCCATTTCTTGGACCCATTTAACTTCTCCCCCAACCTCCCGCAGGCCTGCAGATATCAAATAAAAATTAGACATGTTAGACTTTCTGTTGGGACATCGTGAAGCATACCAAATGCAGAATCAGTTTGTTGTCCTATATATATGACACATGAGATAAAGTGTTCGATTGATTTGAGTAATCAGTTCTTGAATCATAACATCTTGAGATATATATGAATCTTCAAGTTAAACGGTTCATGCTAAAATTGTGTAGTCTGAACCTGACACACAGCTGTCTTTGATGTTGCAGGTTACGATGGAGGACAGAATCTCTTTTCTAGGTCTTTTTGGTGCCATACGATAGGGGTCATTTTCACTTTCATTTCTTAATGACAGGAATATCCATTTAGATGAACTATCCTCAAACCTACTTTTATCTTCTCAACACCCAACATTGTATGATAAAAGCACAAATATCATGAACTATAGTTAACCCGAAAGTTTACTCAGCGTCAAGTTTTTATGAGTTCTGTTCAGTGTTAGTCTGTAGAACCTTTAGAGAAAAAACCCATAATGTAATTCAGATCAAATGGTTGGGAAGTGGGTTTGTAATTGAATGTGACATTTTGATGTTTTGGTGAACTATCCATTTAGGCCCAAAGAGATTTGGGTCTACCTTAACTCAATATTTTTTTTGTAAAACTGTATAAAGAATCAAATTATATATCTAATATATATATCTAATATATATCAGTGCAGTGCAGTGAGGTTTGTGGCTGGTGAGGCACTGACACTGTCAAAAGTCAGATTTACAAACATGTCGACCCGATATATTTGCCAACTACTGATTGTGTATCATATATCATATCAGCATTCTTTCTATACACATAGCGGGTACATATTGGGCCAAAGAAGAATGAAAAATGTATAGCGATTAAATATGCCTCCCTAAAAACACCCAGCTGGATGTTACATACAACTATAACAAGCGACACAAACAGCACCATGGTGGATGTGCTCTTTCTCATTCACACACACATACAAATAACACCTAGGCAGATAAGCGTGCTCTCTTGTTTGCTTGCTCTTTCTCTCTCTCTCTCTCTCTCTCTCTCTCTCTCTTTGTCATTCACACACACACACAGGATTTGCATAATGGTCTTCCCTTTACAGTAGTTGTAAATGAGGTCTTGACATGACTTGAATTACTTTGGAATGATCATGTTGTTTTCTGTCCCGTCCTTTGAAGCAAATCCTTTAGCTCCGGCATTGGTCATCTATTATTTATTCTCGTTTTGAGAATTTTTTTTAGCAAATATCTGCAATTTTTGCAGTCAGAGAAAAACAAAATAACTCCTATTGAACTGTCCTGCATAGAAGAAGAGCAACCACTGAACAAGAATAACGTGAGCTCACGCGCGGCCTCTTCATTGCGGCAGAGCTATTGCCTGCCTCACCTTGTGTCTTTTCAGTGCAGCTGTATAGAAGTGTGTTGAAAAATATCTAGTAAAATATTATTAGAGGTATTAAAGTTATTAAAACTATTATATTTAGAAATGTGTTGAAAAGTCTGTTTTCCGTTAAACCGAAATTGGGGAAAAAAATAAACAGGGGTGCTAATAATTCAGGGGGGCTAATAATTCTAACTTCAACTATATATATATATATATATATATATATATATATATATATATATATATATATATATATATATATAATTTTGTTCAAGGCCAATCTTATTTTTTATCCCTGGCAAATTCTGTTCTTTTTGTACATTTATTTTTTCTACACTCTCTACAGACCTACACTTAATTATTGTCTCTGTAATCCATTTATAGCCTGGTTTACAGGGGTCAGGTTCTGCTCATGTTTGACAGGAGCAGTTTATTTGTCTTGCACTGCGTCATGCTCTCTTTTGCTAGTTCTGGGTTTTTCAGGGACCGGTGCTCACAGCTCCTCATAAAACAAGGAAAGTGGCACCCAACTGCAGAGACCTTCCAGATATTGACTCTGGTTTTGTTCCAATGCCTAGTGAGCTGCCTATATAGAGAGCACTGTATGGCATCACATGCATGCAAAATCTGTTCTAGAAAATTCTTCTTGCCGAATACTGCAGCATCGCTTACAGTGGAAAATGCAATTCAATAATGCTGAATATAGAAAAACTCCAACTAAGGTGGGAGATGATGTGAGATAAAGAATGATTATATACTTAGCATCCATTCAGTTCTGAGGAGTATTAAATGATAGTTAAAACATTTAAATATAAAAATATTAAAAATTAAAAAATATTAAAATTATGTCACTTACCCACCCTTTACTTGTTTTAAACCAGTTTGAGTTTCTATATTCTGTTGGACACAAGAAAAGCTAAAAACCTGTAAACATTGAGATTGTTTTTCCAAGAAAGCAAACAGTTAAAGGTTCTTCAAAATATCTTATTTTGTGTTTAACAGAATAACAAATTTATAAAAGTTTGGAACCAATTGAGATTGAGTACACTGCCTGACAAAAATTTTATCTAAGCTTTAGGAACAACAAATAATAACATGACTTCTAGTTGATAATTTGGTATCAGAAGAAGCTGATATTAAAGGCATAGGCCTCTACATTATGCTTATTTTACCTAAATAAAATATGATCATGGCTTAATTTTGAATTATTTAATTGTGACAGTAAGGTCTGACTTTGCATAGACAAAAGTCTTGTCACTTAACAGAAATAATGTACAGTATAGAATATAAAGTCATGGTGCAGTGGAGAAAGAATGAATATTTTGTATGACTCCCATGAGCTTGGAGAACTGCATCCATACATTGCATTGACTCAAATAACTTATTAATAAAGTCATCTGGAATGGCAAAGAAAGCTTTCTTACAGGACTCCCAGAGTTTATCAAGATCCTTTAGATTCATCCTTCATCTTACCTTAGACATGCTTAATAATGTTCATATGTTATGACTGAGGTGGCCAATCCTGAAGCACTTTGACCTTATTTGCTTTCAGAAACTTTGATGTGGAGGCAGAAGTATGAGGAGCGCTATCCTGCTAAAGAATTTGCCCTCTCCTGTGGTTTGTAATGTAATGGGCAGCACAAATGTCTTGATACCTCAGGCTGTTGATGTTGCCATCCATTCTGCAGATCTCTTGCAGATCTCCATGCTAAATGTAACCCTAATCCATGATTTTTTCTTAACCAAACTTGATTGATTTCTGTGAGAATCTTTGGATTCAGTTGGTCCAGTTGGTCTTTTGCAATATATGCTATGATTGGGAGTTTAACAGTTGATTCTGCCACTTTTCCAAATGATCAACTGGAATTCAAGTTATTATTTGTTGCTCTTACAACTGGGATCAACAACAAGCCTTTTGTCAGGCTTGTCGATATACTAACCTATCATCTAGTACAGGGTAATTCAAACCTGGTCCAAGAAGGCGATTTCTCTGCAAAGTGAAGCTCAACCCTTTTAAAAAAACAAGCACAAAACACCTGAACCAACTAATCAGGGTCTTGAGGCTCATTAGAAACTTCTAGGCAATTGTGTTGGAGCTAAACTCTGCAGGACAGTGACTGTCCAGAAGCAGAACTGTACAACTCTGATCTGAAATCAATATCAAATCAGTACTGTACATTTGTGGGAATAGTGTCTACAAACTCTGCAAGGTCTGCAAAGACAAAAGAAAAGGAAACAGAGCCTCCATTGCCATTTCTGCAAAAATGAAATGCTGAATTCGAGTTCTCCTGGGTGTTTGTTTTTACGAGGTGGCAAGTTTGTGGTGGCATTCATGTGCCTGTGCCCAGTGAAATATAATAAAAGCATGTTTAGTTCTAATAAAGCAGTGTTTCAGGCAAAGTTTTTGTTGTAAACAGTTTGTAAATGAAATGTCTAGTAAGCAGGGCTTCTATTTCAACAGGCTAGTGTAACGGTGAGTCTGAGACAGTATTAGAATCTATATGCAGACGTTTATTAATGGGATTAGACAGAGACATCAATAGGTAAACAAGCGGAGAGTCGGCAACATGTAAGCAGTCCAAACCAAACAACAAACACAGGGGCAATTTCAGGAGACGTAGTAGTAATTCAGGCAGAGGATCAGTGCAACAATTATCAGTCGAAAACAGATCAAGATACACAAGGGCAAATCAAGAAGACGTGGTGAGGAGGCAGGCAAAAGTTCAAGGCAACAATAAGCAGTCCAAAACAGAACAAGAGGGCAAAGACAGATAACGTACTTGGTCAAGGCAGGCAGGGTCATACACAGGCCGGCAGTCATGAAAGTCTCTTGGAAAAATGCTTGGTACGGCAGTAGACTGGCATACTACTTCGCAAGGAAGCATGGCCTGAGCTCTTGCTGAAATACAGCACAAACAGGAAGTGACTGCAGAGGGAAAGATAAAATAAATCAGTTATTAGAAATGAGTCATTAAGCTATTATGTTTAGAAATGTGCTGAAAAAATCTTCTCTCTGTTAAACAGAAATTGGGAAAAAAATAAATGGCTGGCTAATAATTCAGAGGATTTAATAATTCTGACTTCAACTGTATATATGAATGCCTGAGGGCATTGGAATGACATGAGGGTAAAAAACCATCAACAGATTTTATATTTGAGGCTGAATTGGCCCTTTAATGCTCTATTGTGTTTGAAATGTATACTGTTAAATCCACCGTAAACATAACCCGTCATGTTAACAAAAGCAAACTTAGGATCTTATTTGATGAAGCATAAGTTCTGTTTTAGCTTGCTAATATAAGCAATTTCCGCTGAATCAATAATCTGCCCCTAATTAAAGGATTAAAATGCAGAACAAAAAAATCAGATATTAAAAAAATATAGTTAAAATCTTAAATATTATTTATATATTGGGTTTAAACAATTAAAGCTTATGTGAAAGCACTTTTTATTGATACGAATAATTGTCTTGCTGTCTTCCTGGTGAATTTACATATTCAAAACTAGATTGTTGAATTGGATTGTACACAAATCAAATGAAGCCCAAATTAGTCACTGACAGATTGTCAGCTTTTGGAACAATGTTCATGTGGCTCAAAAAGCTGCACTGCTCTGTCACTGTCTAACTCTTTTGCTGGATTCATTATTCTCTCCATGAGTCACAACGCTAGAAATGGAAGCTCAGCTGTAAAAATTGCAACCAGATTAAAGGCCTAAATGTGTTGAGTTGTCAATATAGTTTGATTTTGGTTCTGAAATGCTAAGGATATTGCACCTAGGATGAAGTCAGATTATAGGTCCAGAAGCTTTTTTGATAAATGTGCGGTGATAAACATTCAGCTCTGCTGATAAAGAGCAATCAAGACTTAAAAGCATCTACTGGGGAATCTTGAGTCATTTTTTAGCTAATGGGGCTCCATCAGGAGTATAGTCAGGGGAAAATGTAAAGCCCGCCCATCTCAATGTTCTCTGGAATGTCTGAGGCTAGGAGGTTAAAAACCATAATTGAATCAATAACCTGAAACCCTAATTTAATTTAGAACCAGCAGCATTTGAAAGCTTTGTAACAAAGCACCATTTCAGAATAGCATGGTCTTGCTGACTCCGTAAGAGCTTGCGCGAGGTGGAAGTGACAGTGGTTTTGTGTGCGCTTCTGCCTTTGTTTGAGCTGGAAAATGCAAGACAAAGAAAAATGGAAAACAGATCTGCTGCAAACGATGTAACTTTTGGTATTGCTGATTATAAATGCTGCAAAGCATTGATGAATCAGGCTAGCGTGTGGATTAGCTAAATGTAAGCTGTTGCATTCACTCTGCTCAGGCTGTGAGCCATGCATACGCCCTGCAGTCTGACAATGATGTAAATGGAGGTGAAAAATCTGAAGAAATGCCAAAGCACTTCCTTGAGATTTGGACGAGACAGAGCGTGTGCACTAATGCATGTACATTAACTTTTGAAAGGTGTTTGCAGCTAAAATTTCCAGGAAGTGTTTAAGCATTAGTTTACAACACCTTGTCTGTCCGGTCTACAGCTCTAGGAATTGCTTTTGCATTTGTTCAAATTCTGTACCGCCAGTTACATAACTCTACTTGGCAGGAAATGAAGGGAAATGTTCCAGTGCCATTATACTGTTGTGTATTCTTCTTTCCATATATCCTATTCTGGCAAAAATCCATAACATTTTGAAGAGGGAGTACAAAACCTGTGAAGAAATGTACTGTAACATGTCACATTTCAGTGCTTTTGAATATATAACACCCTCTGCAAATATCACAATTGGGTGATTAATCAAAGGAATTTTCCTGTGGATTTCACATGCTTTCATATGGAGCAGCATTTACTACACATTAACTCACCCTTAATCAATGAAAGCAGTTAAATCTACTGTTTATAATGCAATGCTATGGGATTTTTTTTCTTCTTCATGAGTTTCTGCATAAGAACACCCTCTGGTGTTCAGAGGAGATTCATTATTGATTATACCAACTTAATTTGATGATATGATATGCATGACAGCTAAAGTTTTGCCCAATCACCATTATTTACCCAATTCTCATGCCCCATTCAACATGGGGCAAACTAAATTGTGGATCCGTCTGCATCATTTAGTGGTGTTGCTAGCTGTAGAAGTTGGTAATTTCCCAACTTTTCAAGCACTAATGGAAGCGTCAGTTAATCAGATTGCTTTATGTAAATACCCAAGCTCAGACAGTAGCTGATTGCGGACTGATTTCATTGGCTGACACTGATTGGGTCAGCCCCAACTTCAGACATCCCTCCATCAAGGGTTGACAATAAAGCTCTGTGTGAATCAGGCATCAGTACTTAAGACTGTGATTATAGCCTTTTTCCTACATGGTATTAACGGAGTTTTCAGTAATCAGATCAAATATCAGTGTATTGAAATGTCTTTTGTTGTCAAGTTCTACATGACTTTTACTGGAGCACTCACTGTGATGCATGAGTACTAATAAATAAATCCATGTTATGTGGAATGCGAGCCAGCAGGAAACTAAATGAGTAAAGAGACAAAGGGCAAATTTTCAGGAAAAAAAAAACCCTTTCCACACAGTTTTATAAATGAGGAAAAGATGGCACTGTGAGGCATTCTTAACAATAAAATCTATTTGTAAGAGAGTATTTAAATAATTAATTATGGCTAAAATGCCTTTTTGGAACTATACTTTGCATTAGGCACCCATATACAGTACTCTGTATGGCCTATAAAATAGAATGCATAATGCAATAGTTAGGACTACACAATATCACCTTAATTTTTGGCTTGATCCATTGGATGCATAAACAACAACAGAGGTCAGATTGCAAGAATAAAGTTCTGCATTTGATTCTTCCAAGTGTACACTCAGATTGTAAGTGAGGTTTGAGAGTACACACAAAGAACAGTGACCAGCCATTGCTCTCCAGGGGCCAAGGAGCAACAGGGGGTTAGGTGCCTTGCTCAAGCTGGGTATCAAATGTATGAGAGAGTGCTGTTCATTCACTCCCCCATGTTCACTGGTACTGGGAAATGAGACTATAACCCTTTGTCACAAATCTGACTTCGTAACCATTAAACCATCAAACCAATAGCGGTAAATCAATTGTTTTCGATCTTGTATAGTGTGTCATATTGGACAGCAACTTAACCCAGCATCACTTCATAATATCCCAACAAAAACGCTAGAATGTAGATTATTTTTAGATCCTCCACAACAAACTGTACACAGATTTCTGAAAAGATTCTATGAAATAGAGATGATAATGACCCTGTGGATTTATGCAGTTGATGAATGGTTCATGAAGCAAAGGCAAAAATACTTGTGTCTTTCCTCAAGTTTTCCTTAAGCAAATTTATTTAAAACTTGATTCCACCTCTTAATGACATCGGCCACATTCATTCCACATCATGTTGGATTCTGTGGAGTGGCCCTTGCCTGTTTTAAGTCTTATCTTACTGACAGAATGTTTGCGGTTAAATTGGGGGGAAACTTGACAATGCCAGCTCCACTAAAATGTGGAGTTCATCAAGGGTCTATTTTATGCCTCCACTGTGGTGCGGTTTAGTTCGTTACGATACTAAGGGTCTGGTACAGTACGGGTCAACTTTAACAAACTTTTGTCTACACTGCCACTGGACCAACTGTACCCTTTAGGTAGGCATGTTGTATGACAGAAAGTTACACCCGACATCATTCTTGCTCGAGGAAATGTCAAAGTAAATGGATGGCGGAGGGGTGTCCCGGGCGAAGGACAAAAATGAAGAGCGGGGGGTTTGTCGCGGACAAAAGTGAAGAGGATTGGGGAGGAGGGCGGTTAAGGAGGGGGATCAGTAAAATCAGGTGCCAGATCAGATTTCAGCGGTGCCGGATCCGGCGTGTTCATTACTAACCTTTCTATGAACAAGATTTGATTATAGCTGCAGATTAATTATAGTGTAAAAATAGCCTACTGTAATTATATAAAATAAATAAATGCATGCAACATATATGAACACATACAGACTATTACAGTCACTGATATGTTACCAATTACAGAAATACTACACACAGCACACAGTCCTTATTTGGGTCCAAATACAACACAAAACATATAGCCTACAGCCAGTGCAAACCTCTTATCTGTATCTTTAATCTTCACCAGCACATGTAACCTAAAAAGTAATTCCGTCATTCTGAGTACATAAAAGTCCAAATGGCGATGATAATAGTTATACACGGCAGGTTGTTCATGTTTTAGGTTGCTGAATGAATCATTTTCTCCAATTCTGAAAGGATGTGAGAACCACTTTAATAATCATGAGCATGTTATCATTATGAGCTCAAGTTCATTATTTAAAATATAGATGCTTGATGAGCGACCGCAAATAGAGCTCTCTAGAGAAAGTGAAACCACACGCGCTTTTAGATGACCTCGTAAACAACAACAGGACACGGCAGATTCTGCTCTTCTTCTTGGCTTTGTGGCTGTTCATCAAGACAATGACAAGGTTTATTTGAGCTCGGGTCGACCATGGCTCGTTATTATGTAATCTCTCAGCTGTGTATTTAAAAATGTCGCTTCCTGGGTTTTCATTTTCGCTTGTTACAAGCGCTAGTGACAGCTGTGCATCTAACCTTTAGCTGTGCATCTAGCTCCGGATGTGCTAGGTATCCTTTGGAAAGTGGAACAGTATGGTTCGATTTTTGGTACCTTTTTGATACCGAAATGTACCACTCAGTGGAAAGGGTTCATAAGTTTCCTTATACTTTTCACTTTGTATATTTAGCGGTATAAAATATGGGTGTATTGTCTGATCCTTATTTTAAAATTGACAAGCAAATACGTTTTGTGATCCTGCTTTTTTTAAGCTGAGACTTATAGCAAAAATGAAGTACCTCCTATCTTTTAGGGACTTAAAGAAGGTAATTAATTTTTTCATTTGTTTTTCACTCCAAGGTTGTTGTATGTAATTTGAATCACTGAACAGATTTCATAATTTTAACCTCATCATGGATCAGTTTTACTAGTTTTAGTGCTGCATTTGTATAATGAATATTATTATTCAAATTCAGAATAATATTAGTTAATGGTCACTTGTTGGTTTGATTAAAAGTGCTTAACATGTCAACAATATATAAGTATTGCAAAAGTATATAGAATGTATACATAGTATGCAGACATTTAGGCCCAATCCCAATTCTACCTCTTAGCCATTCCCCTTTACCCCTAACCCTCATTTTGCACGTTCCCGTGAAGGGGTAATGGTATACACCCCTTCAAACGAAGATTTTTCAGGACCACACTCGAAACCAAGGGGTAAGCAAATTTCCCAGAATACACCAGCCACAACTGCACCTGGAAGTAAGGAGATCCACAAATTAGTATTATTTTTATCATTATTACGAATTTTTACAACAAACAAACAAACACATGTTTTAATATATTCATAACCGCGTTCATGTTTTACCATTACGCTTAAAAAAAAAAAAAAAACGCAAAAATAAAAACCGCTAAATTTCACCATCTATAATCCCTAATCATAACTCTTGTATAGCAGTCCCACAACATTCTGACACTCGAATACCATGTCAGAGAAGTCTAGTGGCTAGAAATGAGCTTTTTACAGTGTCTGCTATAATGTTAATGTTGTTTGTGGTGTGTTTACATAGATGAATATGGCCACTGTGTAAATACACAGTACAGTTACGATCTTATTGCCACATTAGATCGTTATGATAACATAATATATGCCTTCAGTGATTTCCTGAAGATAAACACCAAAAAATAGCACAACTGGAATAACTACAGCAGTCGCCATCATCTGATCTCATATGAAGCAAGAGATCGCGATGACATATAATGAAGTGTGCAGGTGCTGTAGTGCTGTCCCAATTCTTAGGGGTAAATTTTCAAGCCCTTCCCCTTAACCCTCGGTTTAAGGGCCAAGGGGAATGGGAAGGGGTAGGGGTACAAAAATAGAATTGGGATCGGGCCTTAGTATTTAATGATATTAAACGATAAGCCAAGTGTATTTTATTTTTATTCTTTCAATATAAAGGTAGCAATATGTTTGAAAAAGCTTGTTTTTTTCCCCTGAGTTTGTTGCATTTACATGATTTTGACAAGCAGGTTTCTCTAGCATGTGGTGCTTCGAAACAGTTGAAGTGAATCAATTAGTTCAATTGTTTTGAAGCATTGAAAAGGTTTGTTTCTCCCAGCACTAGTTTTGCCATAATCAATTTTATGTGGGTGTAATTTCTTGTTTAATGTTGAGGTTATTCTTAAATAAAAAATACGGGATCAAATTGAAAAGAAAAAAAATCAATCATTTTCAATCTCATATAGCATGTCATAGGTGGCAGCTGGTACACTTGATAACATCCTCACGGAATCCTGACTAGAATTTATGTATTTACTCATTTTGGTCCGACTGAGTAAATGACCACAGAATTGTTTTGATTTTAAATTGTATCCTTTTAAGGGTAAAAGTTTGAAAGCTTTCAGACATCTGAACACCTGCTCTCTGCTGTTAAGAAACATTTGTGTTGCTTTAAAATCAGGTTCTCACCGTCTTTTAAAAAATGGTAAAATGTCTCCCTGTAGGAGATTAAGACACTTACAAGTTGCTCTGATATACAGATGGCGTAAGATGCTATTCAAATCAATTCAAGAGTTAGTGTTGCCGAGACAGATGGAATAAAAATTTGTGCTTTTCCAGCAGTCTGTGTTGAGGTAAAACCCATTTGCACAAAAACGGTTAAGAACATCACATTATAAAATAAGAATTGAGCTCCTCAAAGATCCTCCAACAATGGGACAGTAGTTTCATTCTTAGATTGAGAATGAAATCTTCAGCTGATGAATTGGAAAGATACAAAAGATTGAAATGGCTAGTTTAGTTTCTTTTCACCCCCAAATCAATTATTGATGATTCACAAATCCCAAAATCGTTTTCTGTCAAACTTGCATTCTTTTCTTTTGGCTCAAGCTTGTCATTATGCGTGCAGTCTAGACCGACAGACTCTGAATCTGCCCTTGTCTTCCTGCCCTTCAGCTGCCCACATGCTCGTTCCTCACACCTGAGCCGCTTCCTGTTGATCTCGCTGTAGTACTTCCATCTGCTCTGCAGGCTTCCTGTTGGGCTGAGTGACCTGTTTCTGATCCGCACTCTCTGTTCCTCTCTATTAATGATACATCTGATCATCAAAGGCTCATTAATGCTGGACAGCTCATTTGGATCATGTGCTCAGTAGGATGCCTTGACCATCCCAATATGTCAGAAACTACAGTCTGCCTGTCAGAGGAAGAGCTGCTGACTGTTTAATCTTTTCAGAATCCATTCAGGCATTGCTCGATTGTGTTAAATTCTTAAATTGATCTTTATTTCTATAGGGCTTTTACAATGTAGATCGTGTCAAAGCAGCTTAAAGGTGCAGGAGGTGATTGTCTTTAGAAACTTTTTTTGTTGTGCTGGTGGAAAGTCTGTCACATTTCAATAGTAATGATTAAAGTAAATGATCTAAATTTATTTAGTTGTATTTTTATATTCTGGGTAAGGCATAAAACTAAAAAATGTTCATACATTAAAATTTGTCGGGCCGACATTTCCCATAATTCTGATAAGTAGCCCAAACGTAGCAAATGTAGATTTGTACACAGTGGCGGATTTAGACATGGCCAATATGGGAGACCACCCAGGGGTGCGTTTCCCAAAACCATCGTTAGCCAACTAAGGTCGCAAGTTGCGTCGTTACACACATAGTTTGTTGATTTGGTGTTTCCCAAATCCGTCGTTCCAAATTTGTGCACTTGCTGCTACATCTCTGGAGCTGTAGTTAGAAACATAGTTCCTGGCTGTGTTCCATTCCCACTTATCCCCCCTATGCCCTATTCATTTAGAACATTCTAACATTGAAAAAAAAGCCTTAAAGTCATCACTCTTGGGTGTAATTTGCTTTCGAAGTATTTTTACAGTTCAGTTTTAGTTCATGTTTACAATTGCGCTCCCTTTGCAGTGCACTTTGAAAACATTGATGTCATTTTGAACACAGCCGAAAGCTATAGGTGACATGACGAAAGCTATAGGTGATCTATTATTTAAAATAGATTTTAAATCTATTAAATCGGAATTTATGTTACATCTTCAAAGCTTGTGAAAACAAAAAACATAGGATACGTTAATGTTTTTAATTTATAGTAGGTTATTTATTTAGTATCTCTACAGTATATGACATGGACCTGTTGGTTAGAACATTTCTGCAGTGGTTTGCATGTGTCAACTTGCAAACGTAGATACCCCCCCCCCCCCCCCCCCCCCCCAAAAAAAAAAAAAAACAAACAAAAAACCCCCAATATCCTACTTAATAATAAAATGGTCATCATCATTAGCATGGTTTCCTCCACGTGCTCCGGTTTTCCCCACAAGTCCAAAGATATGTGGTACAGGTGAATTGGGTAGGCTAGAATTGACCGTAGCGTATGAATGTGTGTTAATGAGTTTGTATGGATGTTTCCCAGCGATGGGTTGAGGCTGGAAGGGCATCTGCTGCTTAAAATATATACTGATAAGTGTGCGATTCATTCCGCTGTGGCGACCCCAGATTAATAAAGGGACTAAGGCAAAAAGAAAATTAACGAATGAACGAATTTTCAGTTTCATAAGGCCTTTTACAGCATCGATAATGTAGATTTTTATTTAGCTTAACAACAAAACATCAGTAAATAGCTCTGTTCCGCCAAGCCTGCTTTACTGAGGTGAAGTTGGTTTTATATTCACATCACATTGGTTTATTTTTGAACAATGACAACCTGTGACGTGTCGGAGGTGTCTGAAAAACAGAGCTAAGAATGGGGTAACTGTACTATGCACCTGGTTTCGGGTGGCCGATGTGATCGGATAATATACCAAAGTCAGTGCCCCGGGGGGTGTTACAGACTCTACCAAAAAGCTGAGAACCCTGGGGGGGTCCATCAATGCGCAGCTCCACAAGTCTCAAAGCCAGTGGTGAGGAACAGACTTCACTAATTGACAAAAGTGAAGGGAAAAAAAAGGTTAAATTTATGATACATTTAAAGGCCAATGTACACAATGGCAAAAGGCACTTCATTGGATTTTGTCAGTTCGGTGTGTTGACCCCACTGGCTTAATGTTAGAGTTTGTTTTCGGACATGCTGAATCTGCATTTGTCTGATAGTAGAATGTCTGAGAAATTAAATGCTGCTACAATTTGGGATTACGGGTTCCTTCACTCTGTCAAACTGTATAGGGAGACTCTGTTAAACATTATTTGGGAAATATTTAAAAAAGAAAAAAAAATTCAAAGAGGGGCTAATAATTCTGACTTCAACTGTATATATCCATGCCTAATATCCGATGGCCAGAAAGTGATAATTTTTTTAATAAATTGTTGATATTTTGTTAAAATTTTTGTGTTTTGTGTTTGTGATGCAGCTATGAATGCATATAAAATTCCTTTTAATGTGTCATACGACTAAAAAGTGGCCATAAACAAATATTTTCTAGATTCAAATGAGTAGTGGCTTGGACCCGGAAACAGTATTCCATATGTCACCGATATGTCATGACTTAACAAGCTTTAACAAGATTATAAAAACCTGAGATTCCAAATTCTTCCACAATATCACCTAGTATGTAAAAAACTGCTATTTTTGCTAATAAAATGTGAATGGTTTTGCTCAAGACTGATGTTTTTTTAGAGTTAAACCAGACATATAGAAATTGAAAGATAATACAATTAAATTCAACCAAAATATAGCAAAATAAATTACAACCTACAAAATTTCAACTAAATTTTCATATTTTTGTTGCTTCTCTTGATTTTTTTCTCTTTTTAAAATTGTATTTAATATTTTAAATTGTAAAATTGTATTAAAATTTGGGTGTACTAGTTTTTGGACCGTTATCGTAAGTTATTTTGTTAGATAAGCTCCAGATTTGGCTTCAGTACTGACTAATCTAATGTATATGCTCAAATATAATATTGTATAGCTTCCTATTAAATATATGAGTTTAAAAGATAGATTTGTGAGGGGTGTACTTATATATGCTGAGCACTGTAAATAAAATGCTAATACAGTAGTTAAAAGCTTTTGGTCCCACTTTGTACTAAGTGCCCTTAATTACTATGTAATTACATTTAAAAGAACTGTTTGGTACAATACACTTAGTTATTGTGTACATACGTTATTACTTTGTACTTATATTATATATATTGTATTGTAAATCTGTCTCTGTAAATAAAAAGAGTAAATGCATTTTATTATTTAATATTTGTATATGTTTGAGTGTATGTAAAATGTAAAGTGAAGTAAAATATAAAGTAAAAACTACACAAAATAAATTGTTCAAAGCCCTAAGTTGTTCTGCTCTTTACATTTTGTTCATTTTATTAATGCTTTCAACTTCAAAATATACAGCATTTAAAGTTTTATTCCATGTTGTTGTTGTTACAATCTTTTCTTTTTTTTTTTCTGGCCTGAGACCCAATTGTATTTTCATTACCACATTAAATGAGCTGTCACTGGACCAGACTATTAATCATTTTTAAGATGTGCTGCTCAGACCTAAACCCCAGTCCTATCTCTTCCCAGCATTCTGTAGAAGCAGTGAACGCTGGAGTCAGTCCTATCGGAGACACGTCCTATAACTCCAGTCACTGGGACTTAGGAAGTTCCTTTTTCTTCGCTGGAACTGTGATAACAACAATAGGTAACATCCTTTTATACCATTTATACATTTCAAACTTCCATCATAAGGAACGAGACTTGTATATGACTCCAACGCACATTAAAATGCACAACTCAAGCCAAATACGAGGCATTTGCTTGTGTCATACATTTATGGTCTCAATTTCAGTCAATATGCCAGACCCCATAACCACCATCAATCATTATTGTCTCCTTCAGACCCATTTATATCCCATGTGTGAAACTGCTTGCTTCTGTTGCCAATCCAAATGAAACTACTGATGCTTTCCGAGCAATTTATTGATTTTAGATACATTTTATGGCCTCGGTGAGATCAAATATATGGCGAGATCAAGTCTGTAAATAATACATATGAAACTCACCACCATAAGGTATGTACAGGGAGGCAGTATTTCACTGCCATTGTAGCATTCCATTGGAGGTTTGATGTAGTACAATTGAAGTCCATAAGCGGCTCGTAGTGTTACCTGCCAGAGCCTGTGATTGATCACTTAAAGAAGCTGTTGTGCAATACAGGTTAGTATCTAAATGCTGACAGGACTCTCAGTGTCATTTCTTATTGGCTCAGCCGTCCAACGGCCAGTGCGCAAAGGAATGAACAAGATTAGTTTTCACACTTCAGTTGTTATACCTTTGAACGCTCTCTCAATAGACACATTTTGATCCACAGAGACTATAGGAGGTATTTTCTTACAAGCGTTAAACCTGCAGTATATATAGTTGAAGTCAGAATTATTAGCCCCCTTTGAATTTTTTTTTCTTTTTTTCAATATTTCCCAAATGATGTTTAACAGAGCAAGGAAATTTTCACAGTATGTCCGATAATATTTTTTCTTCTGGAGAAAGTCTTCATTTATTTATTTTAGCTAGAATAAAAGCAGCTTTAAATTTTTTAAACCCCATTTTAAGGTCAATATTATTAGCCCCTTTAAGCTATATATTTTTTCGATAGTCTACAGAACAAACCATCATTATACAATAACTTGCCTAATTACCCTAACCTGCCTAGTTAACCTAGTTAAGCCTTTAAATGCCACTTTAAGCTGTATAGAAGTGTCTTGAAAAATATCTAGTCAAATATTCTGTACTGTCATCATGGCAAAAATAAATCAGTTATTAGAAATGAGTTGTTAACTATTTTGTTGTTTTAGATTGTTTAGAAATGTTTTGGGAAAAAAATCTGCTCTCCATTAAACATAAATTGGGAGAAAAAAATAAACAGGAGCGCTAATAATTCAGGGGGGCTAATAATTCTGACTTCAACTGTATGTGAAAACCCAGTTATTACATCTTTCATATGTCACATTGAACATACTGTAAGTAGACATACTAATGCAACTATTCTTTATAGCTGAGTTAATTTACACCCTCTCTCTTGTTTTTCTAAGGTTATGGCAACATTGCTCCAAGCACAGAGGGTGGGAAAATTTTCTGCATTCTTTATGCAATATTTGGCATCCCACTCTTTGGCTTTCTGCTGGCTGGTGTTGGTGATCAACTAGGGACTATTTTTGTGAAGAGCATCGCTAAAGTGGAAAAAATGTTCAGGGTAAGTGAACTGTAGTGCATAGAAACAAGGGCTTTACGCCTGTTATAGATGTGTTTTGATTAATTGGTAGATGAGGGAGACACAGTCTGATTTGCAGATAGTGTTTTGGTCTTTCTGTTTTGCCCACTTTTGATCATTTTTCCAGAGTTCTTTGACAGGAGGGTCTGTAAGTGGGTGTATTTATAGGCTTTTTCTGATTTTCACATCTAATATTTCTAATTTTAGACTGTAAAGGCACTTCAATAGCATTACATGCAATGCATTAGAATGAAGTCCGTAGGCAGAGAGTAGGTGGTCATTTGTAATTGTTCGAATGCATTCAACCAAATTACTGAAAACAATTTGATCAAGTGGATTTTCAACTACTTTTTCAACATATGCTCGAAAGATGACAAACTTAAAACATTTCGGACTGCATTAAAACGTGAATTTAGTGTTGTTTACTTGCTAAAATGCATCTTAAAGGTTCCCTGAAAATGCACTGATACAATATGCTTAAATTGAATGCAGTATGTGACTTAGGTAAGTGCAAACATTTTCCAGAAAAGGTTTTATATGACTTTTTTTAAAAATGTAAACCCTGCTCTCAATGCTCTGACCTTCTTTTAATTTTTTGTGAATATTAATGAGGTCTGCTCTCATGCTCCAGCTGCTCTTGTCAGTCTCTGACATTCACCATGTGATGTACTCTGAAATATACTAAAAAATAATCTCACTTCAGTTGTCAAAATAAATTTTACAAACTGAGTAGATTCCTTGTCACAATATGTCACGTTAGCATCTAAGTGAAGTATCTATAGGCAGCCAAGTAGCATAGTTTGCTAATGAGTCATGGTGTGAAATATAGGCTAAATTATACTTCTGCCTGACTGATTTTGATATATTTAGATTTGTATTTTGAGGGTTTAACATCTGTTAATACCTTGGAAGCAATGCCAATAAGCTTAGGGTGTAAGTTTGTCATTTCAAATGGAGGCGCATGACTTGCACATGCAAATAGCGCGACACGCACATGGTGTGCAAGACATTTTCCAGGTAGGCTACACCTAGTTGAAAAACATCTGATTAATGTAAGTAGAACTAACCAATCGGCTTCACACTTTGTATAGAATATACAAAGTTCAGTAATAACGGTAGACTAATTACCTCAGACAAACACAGAACATCCAAACACTGCTTTGCTTTTTACTTTTCTTCAAGCACTTGTATCGGAGCTGCAGCAATGGTTTGATTGTATGTAAAAGGTTGATGGTCGCCTTTTTACAGAACGATGGCAGGGGAGCACGAGCGCAAAGCCCATTAAAAATGGTGAACTTTTGGGTTGCGTCATTGTCACTTCAGGCAGGAATAGCAACACATGCGAAAATGAGTGCAGGCACTTGCAGCAGTAAGGAGATTGTAAACAAAAAAGGATGTCGTCAGAGTGGCTTTTGGGTTTCTTTTCTTGTGCATCCCAGCCACTAGCACCCCATCTGAAAGATTTTTTAGCATAGTGGTAATGTAGTCATTCAACTTCACAATTTGTAATGTTGCAATATGTATTTAAATAATCATGGTTGGTTTCTTAACTTAAAAAAAAGCGAATATTTCTAAACGGATTGTTAAAAATATTCAATAAACATCGATACTGAACGAAACATGATATCGTGATATTTCTTTTCAATATCGCCCAGCCATAATACTATTATCACCCTATCTGAATGATGACCAAAATTTAGTTTAATTAGGTTTATTGCCTTCTTTTCACTCCAATAAAATCCCAGAAAGAGCTGAACGATCTGGCATAATACATAAATATGCATTAAACACTTATTCAACAGTTTATATGTGTCTGTTGCATCATTACAAACATAAACTACTAATTTCATAATATACTCGTTAACAAAATATGCAATTAAACAGACCTTATGGTGCTGAATAAAGGTAGAGTCCGTATTTCCCTTATTTAGCATTCTGATGAACTGCGATGATTTGAGATGCCTGTTGCAATAATATTACCCAGAGCTCCTGTCCTGCCTGTCATATTTTCAAAATAAGAGTCCCAAAAAATGTTTGTATCAATGTTTTTATCTCACTAGGAAACATTGTGGCCAATCAAATGCTATTAGGTCATGCATATTAATGATGCAGAGTGTCACATAATGGTCACTGTTATGTTCCGATTCACATTTTTTTCAATAGCCTTTTGCTCAAACGAGATTTAAAGAGGAAATTAATGGTGTTTGAGACTTACAGTATGTCATTTCCACGTACTGAACTCTTGTTATTCAATTATTCCTAGGTATATTTGTGCAGTTTATACATAATTAAACAGTTTCTCATTTTTTATTGCACCTTTAATACCAGTGTACACAATGCCAAGAGGTTTATATGAATTTTATGTGATTTATGTGGGCTCATTTTTTGACACTTTTGGCTTTTTTTTCTTTCAAATTTGCAATCAGGATGAGTCATTGCTGAAAGTCAGAGCCACTCTGCTGAGTTTGGCCAGACAAAGTTTTCACAGAAAACAGAACACTATGGCACAATCCCAATTCTATTTTTGTACCTCTACCCTTTCCCCTTTACCTTAACCCTTAAAACCGTGGCCATTTCCCCTTTACCTTAACCCTTTAAACCTTGGCCCTTCATATGAGATCAGACAATCAGATCAGACTGCTGTAGTTATTCCAGTTGTGTTGGTTAAGTTGGTATTTATCTTCAGCCAAACTCTGAAGGCATATATTATTTTATCATAACGATCTAATGTGGCAATAAGATTGTGACATTCATGAATAAGACAGTGGCCATATTCATCTATGTAAACACATCAAAAACAACATTAACATTATAGCAGACACTGTAAAAAGGTCTTTCCCAGCTGCTAGACTTTTCTGACAGGGTCTTCGAGTGTCATCGAGAGACAGAATGTTGTGGGACTGCTGTACAGGAGTTATTATTATGGAAATTTAGCGTTTTTTATTTTATCTTTTTTTTTTTTTAAACATGACTGTAAAACATTAACGGGGTTATGAATATATTAAAATTTATGCTTGTTTATTGTAAAAATTCGTAATAATGACAAAAATTACTAATTTGTGGATCTCATTACTTCCAAGTCCTGCGATCCTGCTGTTGTGGTTGATGTATTCTGGGAAAATTTCTTACCCCTTTGGTTTCGAATGTGGTCCTGAAAAATCTTCGTTCAAAGGGCTATTCACCCCTTACACTTAGCCCTACGCCTTCAAGCTAAAGAGAACTGGCAAGGACTAAGAGGTAGAACTGGGATTGGGCCTATATGTACCCATCACAGACTTTGGGGACAGACACTGTACTGTGATTTTTATTAATTTTTTTTAATCAAACAAATACAACTAACAAGGTTTTTTTATGTTGTCTATTCCACTAAAATGTTTTACCTAGCCTTAGCATGCCAAGCGAGATGTTTATCTTATTGCAAAATGCCAAGTCACTTCTTTCCATGACTTCCTATGGGGAAGCATTAGTCACGAGTATCGCAGGCCTTGTTTGTGTTAGGTTAGTCAGATCCTGCACAGCAGAGGCTCAGGTCTGGTAAATAAACAGAGAACCGGGGCTCCTGATAGCAACGGGCTCCATCATGCTGAGGTAGTGGCATCTGCAGAACCGGCTGAGATCGCACCTCATTAGAGCTAATCAGTCTCCTTCAGATCATCATTAGGCCCTTCCCAGAGCTAATGAACACATGTCACCTTCGCAAAGTCACGAAATATCTCCTCATGCCACATGTGGCCGCTGCTGGCTACGAACCTGCTGTTTGCGTGACTAAGAATGGCTCTGTGTCTCTTCATTGTTCGTGTTGATATGATATGAGTGTTTATTCTTTTCTCTCTATTTCACCCCCTTCCTACCCTCCAGCGCAAGCACAATCAAATAAGCCAAACTAAGATCCGAGTGGCCTCTACACTGCTCTTCATCCTGGCCGGCTGCATTCTCTTCGTCACCATACCAGCCATCATCTTCAAGCACATTGAAGGATGGACTGGGCTAGAGGCCATTTATTTCGTGGTCATCACGCTCACAACTGTTGGAATCGGAGATTATGTTGCAGGTACGAACAGCACAACAACAACAAAATGTCTGGCTGATTTATTTCCATGTAATCTGCCCACTGCTCTAACAGTAGATCTGTGGATTTCTGTCATTTTTCTTTCTGAAAGTCTTTCCAACTGTATTTTTCGGGCATTTTCACACACGGCTCATTTGGAGTTCTTGTTTCAAAGCCTGGTTGGTTTATTTATTCTTTAGTTTGGTTCATTTATGTATATTATTAGATCACACTCTCCATGCCAGATAAATAAGATCCAGCCCCAGATGCCAGGGGCCTATTTTAGTTAGGAGGTTCAACCAACTCGAAGTTATTAGATATTACAGCGCAGATATAACGAGTCACCATGGCAACATCTGAAAAAAAGAGATCAGCATTTCTTTCTCCTGCTGATCCTAATGTGCTCATGCAAAGTTATAGCAAAAATGACCATATATTTAAAAAAGCAACAGCACTGCATCAGTGAAACAGAGACAGCATGGGAAAACATAGCTGCTCAAGTTAATATGCAAGTTTACATTTAAAATATTTAAATATTTAAGTATAATAAAATAAGTAATGTAACTTGAAAAAGTGGGTAGTTGGTCGTAATTTTGACGTTATTTCAGATGTAATTGCATTAAATAACATAAAATAGGCTACTGCATAGTTTCTTCAACAAATTTGACAAAACAAGAATGCATATAACATTAACTCAATGTTCAGTGGAAATGTTTAATTTAAGGTTCACTTTTACACACGCTGATCAGTTTAAGATGACATTTCTAAAGTTGAGTTTGTTTAATAGATTTAAAAGTGCACTTGTGTGTCTGCCTTTATTGATCAAGTGGTCAAGGTTGATAAGACATTTAGAATGTAAGTAGTACTAAAAACTAGTTTTTAGAAGGAGTAATAATCCCATTAATCTAGTTACATGTCGACAAAAAAGGACAAGGCATTCTCGTAGGTGACTTTGTCCTTTGTGTGACTGAAATGTATGCAATAGCTATGTTTACATCCAACAGATGTGCGAATAAAGCAGCGTTTCCATCCAACAAGTCAAAGAGAACAAAATCATCACTTCCTGATTAAACTGGCCAAATATCAACAGTAAAAACAGAATTTACTGCGGTAGGAGAAGCTGCGTGAATCTTTTCTTTATTTAATAAATGACAATGCTGACATATAATGAATGCGTGGTGGCGTTTGAAGCCAGGAGACGTGGAGAACAGACACTCTTGACACGCTCCAGACACTCTGGAGGTCATTAATAATATAATAACATTAACACTAAAACAGTTCAGGCGTTTTAGAATGACCAAAACAACATTTCAGATGTTTTACAGTGTGCTCAGCCAGCTGGTTTGTCCATTCACACACATTTTCATCATCATATGATCTCTTATAACAAACCTTTTTTTAATACACATACAGGAATTTGTTCGGTAAAAGTGTTTCCATCGTAGTTTATGTGCATCTTTTCTTAACGAATAAGAAGTTCATCCTACTCAGTTATGCGCATATGTGCATTTTAAAAAGTTATGCGCATCTTGGCGTTTCCATCAACCGTTTTTTTATGGGCATATCCAAAATGCACATAAAAATAGGTTGGTGGAAATGTAAGGCTAAGGCGAGAAATATGGCTTTGTCTTTAAAAAAGGGGAGGACACTGACAGAAACTACAGGTTTAGAGAATAAAAGCTCCTCTTGACCAGTTTAGGTTCACAGAGTAAGTTACTACGGTAACTGACTTTGAGTTAAAGTTACCTCTCATTCAGTAACAGGCTTGACTTACCCTGCTTTCTCGAGTTGGACAAACCTGCCATTTTGAAACGCAAAACCCAGAGCTTCTCTCATTTCAGTGTTAACATACTCTTTTTCACTTAATCTTTCTGAAACTGGGCCCAGGTCTTGTCCGGAAATTTCAGTTTCTCCAGGTATCTGTACAACAAGTCGGCAAAGTTTCCAAAACCCAAACCTGTTACCAGTTTTCAACTGAATTAAGTCTCCTATCAATATAGGAGCTGACTGAGAAAGCCAGGGAGGAGCAGAAGCAGGAAATGATAAAGGAATGATGATAAAGAAAGAGCAGAATTCATTGAATAATCTTAACTGCGTATGATTCAATGCTCAGACTTCATCTGACCAGGATAAATCCAACAAGTGTTCTTATACCACAAGCAACAGCAATGGAAAATTACTGCTTCACAACATTGTTCAGTGACAATACAGACCTTAAAATGTAGACATTCTCTTATCACTTACTCAACAAAACAAGTGTTGCTTGAATTCACATAATCATAAGATTATAACAATATGGAAAAATATAATAATAATAATAATAATAATAATAATAATAATTATAAAGCAATAATTATATGAAAATAGCAATAATAAAAAATAAAAACATAATAAAATGACAAATAGTAATCAATAATAATCAAATCATTAACTTATGATCAATAAAATCATATAATGGCAATTATATAAATGACTAATGATCATATGGATTAAATAAAATAACTAAATGAAGAATAAATGAATAAAAACAAATAAAAATAATAACACAACACAAATGAATCAATAAGTCAGAATCCCTGTAAAGGAATAGTAATAGTGAATGATTGTGGCATACTATGGTAGACAAAATTTTGTGTCACATAATTTTACTTGCAATTTATTTGATTCTCTTATATATTTTCCATTCACTATTGGTATAAAACACAGTCCAGAAAAAGGTTTCACTGTTGTTTTGAAGCTTCTGCATTTCTAGGCATCATGGACTGTCAAGAGTATGATTGCTGTTCTCAGGAAAATAGCTTACATGAGTTTGGCACTAGGGCTTGATGTATTCCTCAAAATAGTCACTTGTAGGTTTAGAAGACAATCAAATGCTTCCTCCTCTGAAATGAATGTGTCATTTCTGCTTCTCTTACAGGAGGCAATAGAAGAATAGAATATCGCAAGTGGTACAGGCCGCTGGTTTGGTTCTGGATCCTGGTTGGACTGGCTTACTTTGCAGCAGTTTTAAGCATGATTGGAGACTGGCTGAGGGTGCTTTCTAAAAAGACAAAAATGGAGGTGAGATTTTTGTTAGCAGTGATTTATCTTGAGTGTTCAAGCCAAGCTTTTTAACCTAAACCAAGGGTGTCCAAAGTCAGTCCTGAAAGGCCGATGTCCTGCACAGTTTAGTTCCAACTTCCTTCAACACAAGCTGTCTGGAAGTTTCTAGTATACCTAAAAAAGCTTGATTAGTTGGTTCAGGTGTGTCTAATTGGGGTTGGAACTAAACTTTGCAGGACACCAGCCCACCAGGACAGAGTTTGGACACCCCTGACCTAATCAATATAAAGGTCATTTGTATTATTTAGATATATTTTTCTCAAAACGTTTCTCAACATATATTGACATGCTATATATTATTAATTTATATTTTACCAGTATATAAGGAATCAATGATAGGATGCTGGATCTTGATACATGTAATCCTAATGTAATAATAATAATATTATTAATAATAATAATCATAATAATAATAATCATCATCAGCTCAATCTCATATATTTAATTTACTTAAAAACTATATAAAATGGGGGCAGCACGGTGGCGCAATCATCTCACAGCAAGAAGATCGCTGGTTCGAACCCCAGCTGGGTCAGTTGGCATTTTTGTGTGGAGTTTGCATGTTCTCCCCGTGTTTGTGTGGGTTTCCTCCGGGTGCCCCGGTTTCCCCCACAAGTCCAAAGACATGATGTGCAGGTGAATTGGGTAAGCTGAATTGTCCGTAGTGTATGAGAGTATGAGGGAATGTGTGTATGGATGTTTCCCAGTCATGGGTTGCAGCTGGAAGGGCATCCGCTGTGTAAAACATATGCTGGATAAGTTGGCGATTCATTCCGCTATGGTGACCCCAGATTAATAAAGGGAGTAAGCTGTAAAGAAAATAAATGAATTAATATGTAATGTATAAATACAGTAACTTGAGAACTGCTTTTTTAAAGTTTGTAAAAAGTTTGTTGTCCAGTGTATTGCAATGCAAAACAAACAAACAAACAAACAAATATCATGTTATTTAAAGAGCCCCTATTATACATTAAAAAAGGGTCATATTTTGATTTTAAGGGTCTCCAACAACAGGTTGATATGCATGCAAAGTCAAAAAACACTTCCATTGTCTTATAATATGCATTTATTATTACTTAATTATCCCAGTGACTTCCATATGAATAGTTCAGCGATTCATTTGTTCCCAAACCCCTCCTTAGCGCTAAGCTAATCTGCGCTGATTGGACCGATGACTGCCTGTTGCGATTGGTCGACAGCATTCATCGCGAGACACAGTGAAATACCCACCACAGCTTATCAACAATATTGAAGTAGTCAAAGTGCATAGTGTATGTGTGAGCATACCTGCTGCCAACACTCCTGTTTTTCCCCTCCCGTAATTTCAACCAGCCTCACACCCCGGTTCTCAGCATTTTGGTATGGTCTGTGAAACCGCCGGTGTCGCCAACATTGGTATAGAATCCGATCGCAGCGGCCGCCCGGAACACGCTTCATAGTAGATAACTTACTAACACCACAGTACACAGTACCCAGTTCTCAACAGTGTTATTCGGACAATACATCATAAATACATCATTTGCAAGCTAGAGAAAACAAGGAGGCAACCATTTACTTACACTTGTGAAATGGAAGAAGAAACTGATCTATGAGCTGTGTACTGATAAAGTTCCTGTCGAGCTCTGTCAAAGTCTCATACATTAGTAGTCTTTTCTGATCCTTCCTATAACAAACGTCCAACGAATCTCCCATGGTAAGCGTGTAGATTGCAGAAGCATGCGTAAGAAAAATGACTAGAAACGCACAGGCTGGGCTATAATGCTGAGGTATTTTTGCAAAAATAAACCTGAACCACTGACTCTTCACAGTTTCATCTTTGGGTTGAGAAAATAACACTAACTTTCCCTCACACTTCCAATGATATCCAGTTGAGCACAGCGTCTTCATGACTTGATTCAACTGGGGTCTGTTTGTCGTCTTCTTCTTCTTTGCTAATGTGTTAGTGGGCGGGACCAGAGGTTTCAATTTTCCTGGGTTTGCGCGAGCAACAATTGGGCAGGGCTTAAGTTTCGTATCGACATCACTCCGAAACGGCTAAAGACTCTTTATCAAGATGATTCATTTGAAGCACTACGAGTCGACTCTTTTATAGATGAATCAATAGTTTTGAACACTGTCCACTTGCAGATTTAGCTGGATATTTCACTTCACTTAGAGCTGTGTTACACACTGCATGGAAGGTCATTCTCAAAAACCCATAATAGGGGCTCTTTAAGTGTGTCTATGTGACATAATATGTACACAATATAATTGTATCTCTTTCGAAGTTCATTTCAGGGTTAACATATGCTTTGTTAAATACTTTTAATAGCAAATGTAATCAAGGTATGTACACTCACATATTTAAGGTATAACAAAAGTGTATAACATTTTCAAGGTTTAACATGGATGTTTTCCTTTTTTTATTGTATACACCAGTGGTCCCAAACCCTTTTATCACTGCGGACTGGTCAACACTTAATAATTTTACCACGACCGGAGAGGGAGGATTGTAGGGTTCGTAGGTTGCTAGTTTACCATAAAAATATCTCTCTGATACAGGTTTTATTTATGAAGATAATTACGAAGCACTGCAGCCTTTGGATGTTCTGTGTTCGTCTGAGATAATTAGCCTACCGAAGTGTGTATTCCATACAAGCTACAAGGTCTATTCTTGTCACGTGACTCATGGGGCATGTGTGCGTTCTTACTCATTTTGCTGCTTGTGGGTTAAATTTGGGTTAAAAGTGACCAAGATGTAACTGAGAGAATACGGTCGTTTTTCAAAATAAAGATTTTTTCAAAATAAAAGATCGTTCAGACCTAGATAATAAATAAAACGAAAATAATTAATGATTTCGTGTGCAGTCTGGTACCAATTGATCCACGGACTGGTACTAGTCCGCGGCCCGGTCTTTGAGGACAACTGGTGTTCGCCAATAATGTGCAGGTATTGTACATTTTAACCAGTCGTGGTGGATGAGAAGGTGGAATCTACAGAGAAGATGCAAATATGCATAGAAATTAGTTTTGTTTGTTCGCACAAGTGGTGCAGTGCGGACCAATTTTAGTATGACATCAAAGAATCAAGAGAGTGATGTGAAATAAGAAACCGTCTGCTCTATATACTTCTTGCAAATGTCATATAATGGTCAGTCTATGCTGTGTAAACATCCCAAAATTGGATATTTTACATAATATAGAAATCCTGGTAAGGTCCCATAAAAATGGCAAGTCATCCTTTTTCAAACTAAACTTACCATTTCAAACACTTAAGTTTAAATCCTATCTGGTTTGAGTGATTAGCTCAATAGCTGAAAAAGAAGTAGGTGGTCTTTTGTGGCAGTTTGAGCACATTCAACCACATCATCATCTACACTATGAGAGGAATCCAATCGAATGTGTGTTTGGCTTCTTCTTGTCAAAGGTAATCCAGATCAAAACATTTCAGAGTGTCATCCACTTGTGATTGGATTGAAAGAAATGCATCTTAATACGGTGTAAAAATGAATGCATGAAAAACTAAATGCAGAGGTATATTTACCAATATTATCTTGTTCAAGGTGGGTGAAATTAAAGCTCACGCTGCTGAGTGGAAGGCCAACGTTCGAGCGGAGCTGCGCGAGACCAGGCGACGACTCAGCGTCGAAGTTCACGATAAACTTCAGAGGGCTGCCACCATCCGCAGCATGGAGCGCAGGCAGCTGGGATTCGACCAGCGAGCCCATTCCCTAGACATGCTGTCCCCTGAACGACGAGCTGCCTTCAACAGCCTGGATGCCACCAACTTTAAGACATCCTCCCAGGAGAGCATCGACACAAAGCTCAACAACCTGCGTCTGAGAGTAGAACAGAACGAGCATCGCAGGAGTGACCCTAGCCAGGCGTACTCTGAAGACAACATTTTTAACCGGCTTGGTTCAGTCACCAAACTCGCCAAGCGGAACAAGAACAGGGATCTGAAGAAAAACATCCCGGATGATGGTCGGAAAGCCTTAGATTCCTTCAGCTGTGACACTCCCCCAATGGACGAAGAGAAGAAGGAGGCAGAGGATGAGGAGCTTGAGAAAGAGGTCAACACTAGTCTCACCAACTTGCCTCTCTTTGTGGAGAGTCCCAATAAGCAAAACGGATTCGTGCCTCTCCCGCCACAGACCAAAGAGGAAGAAAAAGAGACAAAACTTGAAGACAAAGAGTTCCGTTTGCAGGTGGACCCATAGAGGGAACCGTGTAGGGATATAGCATACCAGATAGTGCCTTGTTTAGCCCTTACCCTGAGCTGAGATGTGAGAATCTCAATTTCTGCTGTTCATTTAACTGTTCACTGTGTCCTGATAACTTGATAATGGAAATATGGCGATGGTAGCACTAGAAGACAACTGGTTCTCCTCTTCAGACCAATGAATGATGCTTGGATAAGTAAGAAGGAGTCTCTCCAAAAGCTCTGGACAAGAAATGGAAAATCTGTAGCAAGCTGCACTGGTGATTGTGACTGAAAGTGCTGCACTTTCAATTATATCTCTGGCAGATTGTACTTCAAATTTACTTGCTGAGAAGCAAAATTGCTTCAAAAACAATGTCTGTCAAGATTACCCACTCGTTCGAAACGGACAAACGTATCTAGAGACTTGAATACCCTAAGATGATGGAACACTTTAAAAATGATGTAACCATGTTAAAATTGTTGACATGTTGCATATGCACAGAACTCTGCTGTCCTGTTGAAGTGCATCAATATGTGATCCAGATTTATGAATTTATCCTATGGAATCTCAGGGCTTGTAGTCCTACTCTAGTTGTTTAATTGTACGGTATGTCTAACATACAGTTTGCTGCGCTCTCATGACATATCTAAAGCTGTTGCTACACACTACTGTTTTTATAGTTTGAACATTTAGGGTAATGGGATGGAAGAGAAGCCATAAGGTAAAATACAAAATGTCTAGTAGACTTTACCAACTAGTTGTTTATCCATTCAAGGCCTTTCTTTTAAAGGGATACCAATAAAATTTGGATCAAACATAGGGCTGCGAGATATGATGGTAAATATATTTCTTGCTAATTAAATTGTACTCTAGTGAGATTAAATCAGCAATCTGAGGATATACCTGCAATTTAGATATGTGGATACAGAATAACTTGGTGTACAATATCCCTCGGTAAGTTAAACAGTCACATGTGTAGTGCTATAGCCACCCCCCCCCCCCCCCTCCCCCTAAGTCCTAATGAGCAATTGGTAATATGATTCACATGTGGGCACTGCAAACCTTAAACTAGAAAAAATGTAAGTAAAATACACAAACAACAAGATGTTATGTCCAGTGGTGGAATTAGGCATGGGCAATATAGGCGATTGCCCAGGGCGATATCTTGCTGGGGGGGCGGGAGACTTTCAATTTTTCAATCCTACCATATTTAACAAGGCCAAAAAGAAGTCAAGTAATTTAATGAAAAGTATTTAAGTTTTTTTTTTCTGGAATAAATACATATTTACATAAATATATTGTGAAATATATCTTTACTGTGAAATAAAAGTACTGTGAAGTATAATTCTGTTTATACTACCCACCCTTATTATGGACAGGCCCCTAAGTTGGGTTAAAAAATGGGTTATAAAATTGGGTTGAAATCTGAAACAACACTGGATGTTGATGACATTTTTAGTTTTCAGCTGAAATGCCTTAAAATCATTGTCCTGACGCTTTATTGGCTTATGGTGGAGATTTCTCAACATTAAGGGCCCTATCAGAAAGTTGCTAGTTTCAACCCAGTGCAAGTATTATTCTCACATCCTGCACCACCCTACTGAAAAAAACAGCTTAAACCAGCCTAGGCTGGTTGGATGGTTTTAGCTGGTCGACCAGCCTGGTTTTAGAGGGGTTTTGGCCATTTACAGGCTGGTTTCCAGCCATTTCCAGCCTGGCCTTAGCTGGTCAGGCTGGAAAATGACCAGCTAAAACCAGCTTGAACAGCCTAGCCAAAACCAGCTATGTCCAGCTTAAATCAGGCTGTTCAAGCTGGTTTTAGCTGGATTTAGCTGGTCATTTTCCAGCCTGACCAGCTAAGACCAGGCTGAAAAAGGCTGGAAACCAGCCTGGAAATGGCCAAAACCCCTCTAAAACCAGTCTGGTCAACCAGCTAAAACCAGCCAACCAGCCTAGGCTGGTTTAAGCTGGATTTTTCAGCAGGAACTTTGTTTAAATATCAAATGCATTTGTGCACATTGTGCATCCACGGGTCTGTTAAGGAAGTGTGTTAAGGCGCATTGCTAGCAAGTTCAGGCACATGAAATAAGTCATGCTATTGACCAAACTAAAGCTGCTCTAAAGTAAATAGTGCAGGTTTCTTAAAGAGTGTTTTAGTGATAGATGATCCCAAAAGGCATGCGCAGATAGCTAATTACATATACAGTGATAAGCAACAGCATAGAAATATCTTTAAATATGAAAGATTAAAAGATTAAAATGTAAATGAATATTATTCTATATGTAAATATAAAAACACAACCTCCTCACATGTTCTGGTTTCCCCCTCAGTCCAAAGACATGTGCTATAAGTGAATTGGATAAACTAAACTGGCTGTAGTGTATAAGTGTGTGTGTAAATGCAAGAATGTATGGCTGTTTTCCAGTACTGGGTTGCGGCTGGAAGGTCATCCGCTGCGTAAAACATAAGCCAGAAGATTTGGCGGTTCATTCTGCTGTGGGGGCCCTTGAAAATTAAGGGACTAAGCCAAAGGAAAATGAATGAATGAATACCTTCTCCCATGTTTTTTTAAGCCTGGTTTATACTTCTGTGTCAAGTGATTGGCGTAACCCACGGCGCAAGCCTTGCGCGTAGCCGTGCATTTATACTTCTGCGCGCTGGAAGTAGGTGTTTATGTTTCTCTGTCGAGTTCCTTCGCTGGTGTTTTTTTCTGAACACTTCCTTAATGTAAAAGAGCCTCAAATTCGCTCATTTTGAGGCGGGAACCAATGGACGTGCAACAACTTTAATCATAAGGTAAACACCAAACATTCTCCATCGCGCGGCTCTCACCTCCGCCCACACTCGTCAGCGCTACCAAGCCGACCAATCACAGAGCTTGCGCTACGCATACACGTTACATTTTTTAAGAGGTGTGCGTCAGCGACAGCCACGGCAAGGGGCTATGCGCCCATGCGTAGCCTGCGCCGTAGCTTACGCATTCGCTTGACGCAGAAGTATAAATCAGCCTTTAACCTTAGGCGGTCTTTAGAATCCAGTTTGTTCCGTGGCGGACCTGCTTATGTGTGAGGTTAACCATTTCCTCTTTACTGTTCAGTTTTTCCTGTTAAACAATCTTCAACGTAAATAGCGAATGGTGCAAATACAACTCGCACTTAACATAAAAGGGAGATGAGACTCTGATTGGTTTATTCCCTTTGCACTAATAACTCATTACGAAAATAAAGAAACACTTTTAGTACATGCGCTGGGTGCGCAACCGTTAACCGTTAAGCGTAAACAGCAAAAGTGGCACCGTGCACTTTAGACCATTCTTAAGTCTAGTAATTTAGGGCTCTATTGTAACAATCTAAGTGTATGGTCTAAAGCAGTGTTTCTCAACCACATTCCTGAAGGACCACCAACACTGCATGTTTTTATTGTCTCCTTTGTCTGTCACACCCATTACAGGTCTTTCAGTCTCTGCTAATGAGTAATGATATAAATCAGGTACGTTTGGTTAAGGAGACATGAAAATGTGCAGAGCTGGTGGTCCTCCAGGAACGTGGTGCTTTAGGCCATGTGCTTAGATTGTTACAATGGAGCCCTAAACTACTAGACTTGGAATGACCAGGGTAGTGTTTTAAATGACCTGTTTGAACTGAATTCTACTAGACATTCTGTACTCAGATGGAAGATATACGGAAGATTAGCTTTATGAACATTTGGGATGTAGTTCCATTCAGGATTGAGAGAAAATCAGTATTATTATTCATTATTTACTTGTTTATTTCAACCAGAAATCCTTGAAAATACTAATTGTACATGAAGAAATATCATGATGTTTTCAAATTTGCACTTTTTACAAGTTTCTGTCCTCTCCTTTTATTTAATCTGCTTCTGAATTATTTATTAATATATTTTTTTGTTGCACCACTAAATAATTGTGTGCTAATCGCCGGGAGCTTCTGACATATTTGTGTGTGCGTGTGTGTGTGTTTGTGTTAAAACCAAATACAGCTTTGTCTGATGTGATTGTTGTCTTGCTGACTGTACTAATGAACACTCCCTGAGGCAGACATGCGTTTCAGTACCTCATTCCCACCGATGCAGGCATCTACAGCTGCAGCAAACTGCTTGTTGTTAAGCTAATGTTAATTACTCTTTTCATGTTTGCAATAGTCTAGAGCGAATGCAGCGATGGACTGAATATTTGTGATGAGAAAAAAAAAATGCTATGAAGATTTCAAAATTTTAAAGCATTCAAAGCAGTTTAGAGACATGGATCCTTAAAGCATGCTATTGTGCTAATATGTTATCATGCTATGGTATTGATTGTACCACAAACATGCTTCTTGAGACTTTTGAAATGTCCATGTTTGAGCTCGACTTTGGGCTGCACATGCTAGTAAATTGCTGTTTGAGGTATCTGCAGTATCTTGTGCAACCATTACATTCAATGTAGTGAGTGCCTTTTGGAAATAAACACAGTTTGACAAAATTCATAAATGGGTTCTTGCCGTTTTCTCTTTTCTCCTAGTTTTTCTGCTTTTATTAACATCCTGAAGCAGTGCTCTCATCAAATGTGCGGTTTCCTCGCTCAAAGGTCAACTTGAAACATAAGAATCCACAAATAAACACCAACAACAACAACAGAAAGAACACTCAAAGCGCTATTTAAAAATCTCGAGGTAACATTCACCTTCAGATGTGTCTCCAGATGCAAGATCATCCGATGCGCTACAAAAGCAAATATTGTGCAACCTTGATGGCCAAGATATCCCTCTTATAATAGACCTTGAATCGAAATTAGCCAAACAATGCAAGTCATTGATTCAAACGCTCAATAAAAGGTAAATGAAAAAAGGATTTATGTAAATATTTGATTGGGTAAATTGTTCACACAGGCTTTTAGTGCCTTCACAGCAAGAGAAATTTACATTCGGTTGGCAGCCGCAGCCTACATTATTGAGCTATGGGAAGCAACTCTTCTCAGCATTACTGACCTTGACATCTGAGTCAATAATAGTGAAGAAGCCGTAAATGGAGGCAAATGTAGAGGTAATCTCCTTTGGGAGCTGTGGCTGTGTGTGTGGCTTCATTAATGTATACTATAATCTTAAATCTAATGGAATTGAGGCCAAAATACCTTTTTTTTCCTTCTTTTTCAATCTGTTAATTAACATTTTTTAAATAATATTTGGGATTCATTTTCAGAATTCCATTATTGGACCCACTTTGGATGTTGAGACTTTTATTTTTATTTTTTAGTAGTTTGAAATAATACATAGTCTATGGTGTGCTTGTTAATTACAGTTGGAAAAATATCTGTTATTGTATTAAATTATTTCTATTGTTACAAACCCCTGATGTTAGTCCAGGGGATGGTGGGGTTTGACATTTATTTGTGATTAAAATATATTTATACAAACAGTAAATAAGTGCTAAAGACAACCAAAATAATACCAAAATTGTGATTTTATTTATATTTCCCAAAGTGAACAAAAACAACGAATAAATCCAAAATAAAGAAAATAAAAGTAAGGCAAAATATACTATTTACAATATTTACAACACTGAAACAAATACAAAGACAGGAGAGCTGGCAGAAGGGACGTGGGCGGCGCTAAAGGAACGAAAAGAACAAAACCCAAACTAAATCTAACTTCCCAGAAGCATTTAGCTAACTAACTATGTGAAACAAAATAATTAGCACGCGAAGAGTCTTCCGAGTCCTGACTGTCTACTCTATCTATCTATCCAAAAGTACAAGGGGTGGCGCTCGCCCCTAACCTAATGCACTATACAGAAGAGTAGTCCTAAGTGTTGCAAAATGAATGTCACGTGACCTTCTTACCTGTCCGCTTCGTCCAAGCCTCGTAGACAACGTTTAAACAGAGAAATGGAGGGATCTACAAATAACGGACGGATAACGTGCACACAGAAACGGGCAACAACAAAATACACAGTTAGACGGGTTTTTTCGTAACGCAACGCAACAAGAAAACAAGACAAAAAAGGGAAAAGAGAGACTGGTGAGTGGTCTGGCGCGCGCTTTTATGGTGGGTGGTCTTTGCTTATTGGATGTGACGTAAGAATGACGTAACCAGGGGAGAAATGACCGACAGCTTAATAGACCAATGAACGGAACCTGTGAATAATAAAGGCAGATTTGGGAGATCAGAGAGAGAGAGAGAGAGAGAGAGAGAGAGAGAGAGAGAGAGAGAGAGAAAAAACACAAACAGAACACAAATAACACAAATATGTAACATCTATATTCTTATTTCTGTTACAATATATTGTTTTAAACTACTAAAAATTGTCAATAAATGTCACTGTTAAACTGCAAGGTTCAATCTTCAACATCAAAAACTGTCAGGGTAGAGATCAAGGTCCCATAATGCTAAACGAAATAGCTTAACTTAATAAAACACACACATGAATAGTTTAGTTTAGTTTAAAACTTTATTAATCCCCTTGGGGCAATTCATTCCGACATGGTGGTGCTTCAAATATGACAAGAATGACACACTTAACACAATAAACATCAACACTTAACATCAGGTGCAAAAAGAAAATAAATAAATAAAAATAATAATGATAATTCATCAATTAACTACATTTATTACGTAACCTAATTGCTTCAGGCACAAAAGTAAATTTGTAACGATTTGTGGAACATCTTATTGTCCTTAGACATCGACCAAGGGGTATCCACTCAAAATGTTTATTTAAGGGGTGTGTGTTGTCTCCTAGTATTTTATGTGCCATCCTCAACACCTGCTGTTCGTAATAGTATAAAGACTTTGCAGGGGAACTCCCAAAATCTTTGAGCGCAAATTAACGATGCTTTGAAGACGATTCTTGTTTTTTAAAAACAGTGAAGAAAACCAGCAAATAAAGGAAAAAGACAAAACACTTTCAATAACTGAATTGTAAAAAGTCTTAAGAATAACTTTCTCTACATTGAATGAGTTTCCGCAAATAAAACTTATTAATAAGCCTTATTAATAATTCTATGTGTGTTTTGATCAAATTTTAACCTGTTGTCAATAATTGTTTCTAGGTACCTATATTCCTCCACAACCTCGACCTGAGTGTCATTGATTAGCACCCTTTGGAGAGCAGGTGTTTTTTTTGCCAAAGTTAATGAGCATTTCTTTGGTTTTTGACACATTCAGGTCTAGTTTCATTTTATTAAACCATGAGATAAAATCATGCAGGACTGGACCATATTCCTGGTCTGAGCGAGAAAGCAAAGATAAAAGCACCGTCTCATCTGCATATTTAACTAAGCACCTATTATTATTATTTTTTAAAATCACTAACTACAGTAAATTGAAGATTAGAAGAAAGCTGGTTTAAGTGACTTCGTAAATGGCACAGTTGTTGTTGCCAGATGGGCTGGTCTGAGTATTACAGAAACTGCTGATCTACTGGGATTTTCTAACCTGTAGGCGGATGGGCTACAGCAGCAGAAGACCACACCGGGTGCCACTCTTGACAGCTAAAACAGGAAAATGAGGCTACAATTTGCACAGGCTCACCAAAATTGCACAAAAGAAGATTGGCAAAAAGTTGCCTGGTCTGATGAGTCTCGATTTCTGCTGTGACATTTGGATGGTAGGGTCAGAATTTGGTGTCAAATACATGAAAGCATGGATCCATCCTGCCTTGTATCAACGGTTCAGGCTGCTGGTGGTGTAATGTTGTGGGGGATATTTTCTTGGCTCACTTTGACAAGTCTAGACACTGCAATACAATCAAGGATCTATTCGCCGTGACATAGCTTCAAAAATTTGTTTCAAACCGGAAGAACAAATTTGCTCGAAATAACGCAAAAACAATAAATTTTTACTTTTTAGTGAAATATATGTGTCCTAATAAGGTTTTTAGCAGCGTGGGACACACATATGACTGTCAACATCTCAAAAAAATGTGTTTTGATGTTTTGTGACCCAACATATAACAAATCACATTGGAAATGTAACTAGGCTAAACCCCACTATGGCCTGACTCAGGGCCCCTCATTTGCCAGGGTCACCCTTTCCTCCCCTACTAACGCTGCCCCTGCTTTTATACCCCTGTGATAATCTCCTGAACTCACAAATGTTCCTTTATCCATTTACATTGAGTGCACTGAAACTCTTGTATAACTTTTATTAACCTGAATGCCTTTGCAGCTCAGATTTCTACAGCTTCACACTTCTCAACATCCTTTCTACTTTCTCACAAGCAACAGTTTCACACAGTGAGCGATGAACATCTCAGGAACATCTCTACACCACTATGTAATTAATTACGCTTTCAAACCCTCACCAAAAAATATGAAAAAGAAAAAGTATTCTGCAGTGCAGGCAGTGCAAACATGACATGAAGTGAAGTTTATTTATAAACTATTTTCGAGAGGATCACATGCTCATGATTGCTTGTGGCTGGTCCCACATTATCCAATTTATGATTCACCAATCAGACGATTCCTATAAGTCACTATAAATACCCTAAGTTCCATATAACAGCCATGTTTGTTTTGAAGAATCCCCACTTTCACCCCTACTCCTCCTCCTTTCCTAGATGGGTGATATGGTGGCCCAGTGGTTAGCACTGTTGCCTCACAGCAAGAACGTCACTGGTTCTAGTCCTTACCAAGCCAGTCAACGTTTCTGTGTGGAGTTTACACATTCTCCCCGTGCTAACATGAGTTTCCCCCGGGTTCCCCAGTTTTCTCCAACCGTCCAAAAACATGCAACTTAAGTTAATTGACTAATCCAAATCTGCACCATAGACAAGCTCCTAGTAAATGGTTATCTCTTAAGAGCAATCACTATCTGTTCATTAGCTACTACAACAGGGGAGTTCCCGAGATCTACCTCAGCTCAAACTCCCCTCTCGCCTTGCAAACGGGAGGGAGCCCCGGGCTCGAGGATCTTATGAGCTCAGGGCTCTCTCCCGGGACAGCATACCAAACAAGCTTTATAATGAATCATCAGCTAAGTGTGAACTCTTGAAATAAGGCCACAGAGGACATGAAGCATAATCTCACTTTCATCTAAGATTGACTACATTTACATGTACATCAGTCATCAGATTATTTGCCTTAATCTGAATAAAACAATAATATGATGAAAGTGTTTACATGAGTTGCTTTTTGAATGTTCCTTTCATGATACCGTTGTACATGTTATAGCACATAATTCGATTAACGTCATTGTGTCACCACACTATCCACGTTTCCTCCGGAGTTTCATCTGTTTCGTTTTTAATTTGCCAACATTAACTGCAGTTTGGCATTTTCACTTTCATTCAGGAACATTTTCTGCCTGCCCCTTGTGACAAACGAGATATTGAATGTGAGTATGAACTGCTGGAAGAGTTTTAATAGAATTTGATGCCGCACATCATATGGAAAAAACGCAGCATTTCATGAAGCAAGTGTCTGTGGTCCTTCACTGACTCGGTAGGTGCAGAGAATAGTGTCACACAGGCCTGTGTATATAGACTATCCTGTTCCAAAATGCAGAAAAAATCCTACGCGACAGTAACAGTTTGGTTGCGGCGTTTACATGTCTGTGCTGTACTTCAATAATGTGACTAAAATTGGCATACTGCACATGTCTTAATCCGATTTCTGTTTAGTTTGATTATGACCTTAATTGGATTTAATTAATTAAAAATCTGTTTACTCTTAACCAAAGTATTGTCTTAATTGTATTAAAATCGGATTATTGGTCTCCAAGTAAATGTACTCAGTGACCACTTGTTGGTCTCTCATTTATCTATAGCTTTTCAGTGGATATTTACTTAGCTAAATTTAGTTAAATCTCATTTTGTCAGTATGGAAAAGCCAGCAATCCGGTGTATATAGCTTACATGCTAACAACATGTTTAATAAAGCATGCTGGTAACACCTTAAATGCGTTAGCTGTTATGGGTGTGGCTGGTGAATTTTTTTGAATAATATTGTATTTGACAGACAGTAATATATTAATTAATAACAAAATTAAAACTATTTCCAATGGATAAGCAGTAATATACATTTGTCTTTCGAATGAGACATTAAACCAAGGTCTTGGCTACCTGTGGTCATTATATATCACAGGTGTGTTTTGTAAAGACTAGTGGAGTAACTTTAGTGTCCTGGCCAAATTTCTTACAACAATCCATACCCAGAATGGCCATTTACTGAATTGGCTGTACACTGTCTCTCCTCTCCACTTGCAGCTGATGTGTGGTAAAGCGATGGCACCATTGTCATGTGGCTGCCGTGACATCATCTATGTGGAGCTGCACACTGATGGTGGTGTGGACAACTGTAAAGCGCTTTGGGTGTATGGTATAAATGTGCATTACTTAGGACAGCTTTGGTATATATAGGGGTTTGGTCAAGAACTGATTGGATAATAGAATAATTTTCAATGACGAATTTGATACTGAAACTTCTGCGCGTGCTCCTCCCGAAATTTGTTTATAAAACATCACAAAGTGTTTACATGAGTTGCTTTTTGAATGTTACTTTCATGATCCCGTTTTACATGTTGTAGCACATAATTCGATTAACGTCATTGCGTCACCACGCTATTCACAATTTCTCCAGAGTTTCATGTAATTTCGGGTGTTTCATTCTTAATTTGTCAACTTGAACTGCAGTTTGGCACTTTCACTTTAATTCAGGAATATTTCATGCATGCCTCCTGTGACAAACAAGATATTGAATGCGAGGAACTGCTGGAAGAGTGTTGTTTTAATGTCATTTTTGACACTGCACTTGTTTTAATTACAGTTGGCAACACAACATGGTGTCTCTCTGCCGTCTGAACACTGTAACAGGTAAAAACAAATGTTTCTTCGAAGCTATATCATGCATAATAATGAAGTTGCACTTTATTCACATTAGAGCACGCTGATTGATTCGAACCAAGTCTTTCTCATAAATTAATGATGAAAACTCAAAGATGTCACATTGTACTGGCCGGTACAGACATCCAGTCTCTATGCTGGAATTTACACAAGGATCTCATGGCCGTCACGTAGCTTCAAATTTTTTTTAACCTGGAAGAACGAATATGCTTGAAATGACCCAAAAACAACCAAATTTCACTTTTTTTGTGAAATATATGTGTCCTAATAGTTTTTTTAGCAATGTAGGACATATATATATATATACATATATATGAACATCTCAAAAAATGTGTTTTGGTCTTTCGTGACCCTTTAATGCAACTATATTTGAAATATGGAATCTGAGGGTTAAAAATATATAAATACTGAGAAAATCAACTTTAATTTTGTCCAAATCAATGTCTTATCAGTGCATATTACTAATAAGTAAATGTACAAATATTTCCATAGAACATGATCTTTAATATTCTACAGATTTTTGTCATAAAGTAAAAATCAAAAATTTTCACTCGTATGCTGTATTTTTAGCTATTCTCAATATTATCCTCACACAACATTAGACTTTAGTATAGTGGCAATTACAAAAACACTGGCAATTAAAGAAAAGATCTTCATCAGTTTGACAGCATACGTGTTGCAAATTCTCACAATACTAAAAAAATTAAGTAACAGCGCTGCAATTTCTCACAACGCATGAAAATAGCATGGAACACAATGGAAATGTTTTAAGGAGACCCAAACACGTGACGGACCTGGCTGGGATTTTCTTATCGCGCACTGACTATTGCTGAGTGGAGTTGCTGTCAAACCAATGAAGATCTTTTCTTAATTTGCTGGTGTTTTTTGCAATAGCATGTGTTTTCTTAAATTGCAGCGCATTAAGCTCTCTCGGTCACCATACTTTTGTGTTCCAGGGTCAGATATTTACATTTCCCTGGTTAATTTGAGTGCATTAAAACTTAGATTAATTAAAAGATCAATGGTTGTTTCTAGGATTATATAAAAGCTTCTCTCACCACCAGGTGCATAAGAGGCATCTCTCAGTGGCATGTAAAGGTGAGCTCTCACATTAGTGCTGGAATCACACCTGTCATTGTATACAGAGCGGACGTGGCCTGGAGAACAGAAGAGCTCTTGGCAAGGACACCAGCACTGCTGTCACACAAGATTTCTGGCTTGAATCAGCTGGGTCACAGCAGGATCTGTCCTCTCCAGTCTGGAAAAAGACAAAAACAAAATATCAATGAGACTAGTGCATTTGGCTGTCAAAAAACATGAATTCTCACCTTCATTTCAATGGATCATGAACGGATAATGGGAGAGAATTTCAAGGCTGTTCCACTGAAGATGATTTTTGGATGTATTGAGGTCAGACAGGCAGGAGAGTTTTGTTTGGACAAGGCTGGTGGTCAGCTGTGGTTCATGTCAGTTTGGCTGTTCTTGCTGCTTTATGCATTGAAAGCACTGCTCTGATTTTCCTTAAGCTCTTGTATTCTGTCCTGGGGGTTGTTGTTCGTAGTCACATTTCATGATTGCAGCACATCTGAAAGCAAACAAGCCCACCTGCTGCACAAAATCACCAGCCTATTCCCCATTCTTAGGCATAATTGCTCTAAACAGTAGCACACTTCTGCTTGTAACAATAGTAAAACACTTTTTTTGTGCTACATGGAACAGATTTTATGAGGAAGTGCTTTTCTGTAAATGTGCTTATTATATTATACTTTAATGGCGATAAATAGACCGCAATGGCCCAGAAACCTTTATAGTCGAGAAAAGGAACCAAAAACATTGTCAATACATCCTATGTGATGTCAGTGGTTCAACTGTGACCATATGAATCCTGACAACAGTTCATCCAACTGGGCTCGGCTCCGTCGGAAGCAATGCTGAAAGCATCCAGGTATAGTTTCTGGAGAAGTTTATGAGCTCACAGAGCTGGGTGCACCTCAGAATGGATCTAGTGGACTCAGGCACAACTCCAAACGAATCGATGCTGTTTTTCAGCCTTCATAAAGCACATAAACACGGTTTTTCTCTCAATAAAATCCATGTTAGCCATTTAGCGATGAAGCGTTTAGAGTGAACTCAGCATAATCCAATGTGTGTGTGTGTGTGCAACCCAGCACAGGACATGGCCTCCATAGCATTTAGAATGTTTAGTAACATTTAAGTTCAACCAGAATGGAAACAGCAGCACTGACAACAAGACGAGGATTCGCACAGACAAGTCATGCAGCTGCTGTGCTTGAACAAATAGAGAGAGAAAAAAGAGAACAGAATAGTGCCTAAAATTCCCTTAATCCCTGAATGGATGAACAGTTGTTGAGGAAATGCACCCTAGGATTTTAATGTAAGTAAATTATGACAAACTTTCATTTTTGGGGGGGGTGAACTAACCCTTTGACTCTATTAAAATAATGTACAAGGAAGAGTGCAGCACACAAAAACAAAGCACAGGATTTAAAATAAGAGAAGTGACGTGATGCAGTTGTGTTGCCATAGTAACTGTTTTCTCCTCCTGGATTTCAGCCAACTGAGAGAAAGAGAGGGACAGAGAGGGAGACTTGTGAGACACCGCACAGCTGTCGACATCCACCACCTCAAACGTTCTTCACAGTATATGTTTATTTTTATATCTCTTCAGTTAAGCTGAATCAACCTAAATGCTAATGTGCTAATTCATCATCATGAGCTATGCATAGATTTAAACATGTTTATGCAACCGTTAAATTACACTAATTACAGACAAATTAGCTTTGCGGATATAAATATTCCTGTTACATAAATGTACTGAGATGTAATGGAGCTCTGTCTTACTTTAGAGATTATTCACGTTCGCTTAAATCTGTTTTCAGATACTGCTTTTCAACATTTAGGGCCAATCCCAATTCAGTTTTTGTACCCCCATACCCCTTCCCCTTCTCCTTAGACCTTAAAACCAAGTGTGAAGGGGAAGGGCTTGAAAATTTACCCCTAAGAATTGGGACAGCACTACAGCACCTGCACACCTCATCACTCATGCTTCATATAAGATCAGACGATCGCGACTGCTGTAGTTATTACAGTTGTGTTATTTTTTGGTATTCATCTTCAGGAAATCACTGAAGGCATATATTATGCTATCATAACGACATTATGGGGCAATAAGATCGCAACAATAGTGTGCATTTACATTGTGGTCATATTCATCTATGTAAACACACCAAAAACAACATTAACATTATAGCAGACACTGTAAAAAGCCCATTCCCAGACACTAGACTTCTCTGACCTGACAGGGTATTCGAGTGTCATCGAGAGACAGAATGTTGTGGGACGGCTATACAGGAGTTGTTATTATTATGGATTATATATCGCGAAATTTAGCGGTGTTTATTTTAGCGTTTTTTTTTAAGCATGACAGTAAAACACGAATGTGGTTATGAATGTATTAAAACACTTGCTTATTTGTTGTGAAAATTCGTAATAATGACAAAAGATACTAATATGTGGATCTCCTTACTTCCGGGCGCAACTATCCTGCTGTTGTATTCTGGGAAGTTTTCTTACCCCTTGGTTTCGAGTGTGGTCCTGAAAAATCTTCGTTCGAAGGGCTATCTACCCCCTCCCCATAGCCTGAAGAGAATTGGGACAATAAGGGGTAAGGGGAAGGGCTAAGGGGTCGAATTGGGATTGGCCCTTAATCACATGCACTTGATTTCAAATAAACAGTTTTCAGTGTAATTCCACTATATGCTTCTTTAATTTCAATGTGTTTTTATTCAAAATGAAATAAGTGGAACACATAAAAACCGAAGCTTGATGAAGCGGATTTAACGTGCGAAAGAAGTTCTATGGAGCTAAAAACATTGATTTTCTGACATTTTTGGCTGCCATTCGTACGCCATTTATCGTAAACTTAAATATAGTTGGAATATATAATATATCACATATTTGGAATCCTTGAGTTTGTGCGAAGTGACTCAGATTTTCTCTACTAGACACCGTATTTCCGCTACATTGAGATTTGTTCTAAGCCTACTTTTGTGAACTAGTCCTAGGTTTTTTGCTCGACCGGAACCAACTAGTTCAGAAATGTTCTCTGGACACTGAATATCAATAATTATTGGAAAACGTTGACATTTTCATTCTCTTGCGAAACAGTAAACAAGAAAGATCCATGCTAATTGAAGCTAATTGTTAATAGTAGCTATAACTTTTGAACGGAAAGAGATATCGTCACCAAAATGGTTAACCAATGTTTAAGGCCACTGTGAGGTCACATTTAAAAAAACACAGACTTTGGCCACATGGTGGCGCTATAAAGTTAAAAAAACTATTTTTTAAAGTTAAAAAAACTAGTTTTAAGCTGATAACCTTACAACTGTTTGTCTAATTAGCTTGAAATTTGCCATGCAGTGTCTTTGTCCTAGTTGCCATGACATACTATAAGGACACTGGCATATCTCAAGAAAAATGGCTGCCTTTAACTAATTAAGATTGAACAGCCATTAAAAAAGGTTTATGATGGGCGATCGAAACGAAACTCCATGGGTATGTTCGACTCCTGGTCCTAGAGCAAATTTTCAAAGAAATTGGCCAATAGAGGCGATGTGTTTTAGTATTTAATCGGTTGTGTATTACACAACGTTTCACGAAGGCACACACAAAAAAAAAACATCATATGATAGGGCTGCTCATACTGAACACTTTGACACTAAAATCACTGCTGTCATTCAAATCGTTTAATCATTAAAGATTTATCAATTTATGCAAAATCCATTTTTGCTTACTAGTCCCTGTTGTTTTGGTAAGTTGCCACTAAACTAGTGTTGTAAGAATCCCTGGACTGAGTAGATCAATAATTGTTTTTAAAAAGTTTAACTTTGCAAAAGCAGTAGTTTCAATGTGTTACCGACTCGGTCCCAGTCATTCACCTCGCTGGCCAACAGAGGTCACCATCCCCGGACTTTTAAGCATTACATCATCCATCTAAACTGATTGTGCACACACCTGAACTGAATCTAGTTAACGACCCACGCTTCCTATATAAGCCACACTCAAACACCAGTTTATTGCGAAGTCTTGTTTAGCCCCGGCCAGCATTACTGAGCGGTCTTTCCTGTCTGATCTTCTGAGAATAACCCCGGACTGTTTCTGACTCTAAGTTGCCTTCTGCCTGCCCACGACCCTTGCTTTATACACGGACTCTGAACCACTCTGCCTGCCACTGATCTATGCCTGGTAAATCAATCTGTGTCTGTCAGCCGCCAGCCCCAAGACCATTATTGATTACTGGTGATGTGTGTTCACACTTTAGTGCGTATTGGATGTTTGTGTTTGACTGTGACTAATAAATACTGCATAATGGATCCCTCCGTGTCAGTCTCCACGTTACACAATGTGTCTTTATGCTTATTTCAGTGGTTCCCTTACCATTTTAACCACAAGACAGCAGCACAAGACCACTTATCGCTGCTGTCTGTGCTTTTTACAGCAAAATAAAATAAAGCTGTAGAAAAAAAATGCTGATTTTAAACAGCTTTTCACAAATAAACTTGTTCTACATATCATTTTGTAGATTTACTCTTTCTGGGCAGCTTTTCTCAATGGCATCTGCTGTCAATCAAACAGTTTATTAAATAATTTAAATGACATTACTAATATACATTCTTGCAAACTAATTATACTTTTTTGTTTGTTTGTTTTTTTGCTCTTCATCAGTATAACCAGTATTTTTCATATCGCTGGACTGCCTAGATGAATAATTATCAAAATGTTGTACTTTTGCATTAGCACAGTCCTATCGTTATCATGTTTAACCTGGTGTAAGCCCATAAATCTCAAAAGAAATTTCAAAACCTCTAAGTTATTCAAGCACACGTGACATATTCTAAACAGATACGCAAAATTTAAAGGAGTTTGAGATTTACAACTGTTAAAAACATTCATCAACAATCATTTTATTTGAAATGATCATTATAGCCACTAGATGGCAGCAAAAGACCAGACCACTCATTAGTTACCGATAGACTTAGTTTATAGTAAAAACACCGTTTTTGCATTTAAAATCAGACTTAGTCCAACCATTCAACTTGCTTAGCTTATGAAATTGTAATAATTACACTGAAAGTTGATTCTCATTTGTATAAATTTCAAAAGAAGCCTAGTAGTAAACATTTTATTTAGGTCAAATTTCTACATGTGGCACGAAGTGTGAATAGATAAGCATGACCAATGACAATTTTTGAAATAATAGTTTAACCATAACATGGTTTTGCCTGTGTGTCAACATTATGTCCATTGAGGATGTGTTTTAATGTCAGCCAAAAATTCTGACTTGATCAGCATTAAAAGTCCTTAAATGCTTGAAGCCCCATAATGCCGCTTGCAGCTTTAATTTTATTGGGAATTGTCAGTTTTATCATAAGAATAACTTTTTCTCACATTTGCCATATTCTTATATGCATCCAAGTGATCACAAGCCCAAAAAACAATAATTTTAAAAGGGATAATCATTAGCCATTATCGCTAATTGTTTATGTAAAGCATTGTGTATGACACCATTGTGTATGAAATGTGCTATATAAACAAACTTGCCTTGCCTTAATCATTTACCAATGCAGCAAAATATTGCTACAATGTTTACTGTTCTGGAGAAAATGCACAATTTATTGGAAGTGCTACAAGAAATTGTATATAATTTAGAAAACAATTCACCCACAGGCATGTTTTTTTTTTTTTTTTAACACATCACTGTTAATAAATCCACACTAAATGACCCTCAAGACAAGTTAAGTGTTTTCCCATTATGTTTTCCTATTCCCAAAGTGATTTAAGCCATGAAAATTTTTTATAAATAAATATAACATTAATGCACATCAGTAACTCACCAGTAACTTATTTAATGCATGTTCCTGTAAGAAAACATTGTAAATAATTGAAAATCCGGCGACCACAATAACCAAACCCCTGGTAACAACTGTGGTCGGAACTAAAGTTCAGAGGTCTGTGTTCTCTAAACTCCTCTCAAGCGGTGGACTTCTTCATTCTGATTGCTTGCCGCTGAACCGCGTCATAGCTAGCTCTTTACCATGAAGTTGACTTGATTTTAACTGTCCTCGACGCCCACACCGGCGAAGACGTGCCGTGCTGCTCCTCGCCGCTCCTCGCCGCCGGCTCTCATTGAAAATTAATGACTTCCGGCTACTTTGACGCTCTCGCCGCTTTTGGTGTGAACGTACGGTTAGTCTAGTCACCTGAGAGCTCTGTAGTTCTGAAGAAATGTAGCCAAAGTCATATAAATCCAATGAACCGCTATAAAGCGTGTAAATATGTAACAGCACACTGGAAGAGATTCATCCTTCAAGGAAACCTTGACAGGCACAGGCAGATCTGTCCACTAGTTTGTCATGAGACTTCTTGGTTCATTCCTCAGCAAATGAAGCCTGTCCAGACTCTATGGAGAGATTTTTCTTGTAAACTTCTTCTTTTTTTGCTTATATTCAAGGGTGCAGCTGAATCTCGAAGTCTCTTGCAGCCATTTGTCTTTTACTTGTTTAAATCTTCCAATGTATTTGAAAATGCACCGATTGATGAATTCATAGGGAACCAAACATCTTGAATACTTTCAGTGTTCAAATATGCCCTTTCTTATTGGAGAAATTGAAAAAAAAAATCAGTGACATGTTAATGTTTTTCTTTTTTTTTTCATGGCTTTAACAACAAATGAACAGATCACATGAATAATTAAGTGCAGCAAATAACAAGGAAGAAGGAAATCTTTTCAGGTAATAAATGAAAACAGACTAGAGATGGAGGAGAAAATCTTCAAAGGGGCGAATGGTGTCGTCAGCAGGATGAACAGACGGATGGTGAGGATTTTGCTGGAGAGCCAAGTGTGCGGACGCAATAGGAAACGTAACAGAGGACAGAGGGAAGGAGGGATGAAGAGTACGACTGGTTCCAGAGTATAAATAGTCTGGGTGAAGAAGGCATTCCTGGAGACATGCATGAACTTCTTTGCCCATGAGTTCCTGGTTTTTTGTGATGTGTATTATAATTTGTCAAAGGAACTTTGCTTAAGTGATTAGTAGGGCCAGACGGAATCTGCGGACACTTTTTGCTATTTCTGTGGAGAATTTTGGGTAAAAATCTGTGGAATTATTTTGGGAGTATCATAACCAACACAATCTCACGGCAATTCGTAACTTTTTTTAGTGGCTAATTCGTACGAATTCGTACGATTAGGGGCGGGGTTAGGCCCCACGCCTCCTTTTTAAAATCGTACCATTTCGTACGACTGAACTGTACGAATTCGTACGAATTAGCCACTAAACTGTCAAAACGTAAAATACTTATGTTTTCTCGTGAGATCAGGCTGTCATAACTAAAACCTTAATGTGTAAAATAAAAAATAATATCTTTTAAACTTTTATTTAATGTTTAAAATGCAAATCCAATTAGATTCACTTTATTTGGTGAACAAAGCAAGTCTCTCACATAATATATCTACTAAAAGACAGAAAATATTACTGTACAAACTGCATTGTACAGAAATCAGATGAACATTTTCATATTACTTAATTTACCTAAAAGTACTTAATTTAAAAAGTGAATAAATAAAGATTTACACACATTTACTCAAGTAAATAAACAGAATTAATGATGGGCTAAAAAATCTGCGGAATTCTGCGCGCACAGATTCCATGTGGGCCTACTGATTAGTTAAGAATTTGCTTCATTTTGTCAGCAGTGTTTTGTCATAAATTCAGATTGTATTTGTTTTCTGGTTTTTAAGGAAGTGATTTTGCCTGCTAAATAATCCGTCAGAGTACGTTCAGAGTAAGTTAATTTAAGTAAAGTTTTCATGCACTGTGAGAAAGTAGATAGATGTTTAACCCATTTTTAAAAAATCTATGTTTTTACAAACTCTTTACAAAACCAATATTATTAGCCCCATATACAGCCAGTCATAGTTTAAAAAAATAGGCAAAAGCATTCATATCCAGTTGTCAGGTACCCTATTTATAGATAAAACGGTTGAATTATGCAGTATATTTCGGGCTGATTCATATGAATGAGGTCAAAATATGTCTGCAGATGTTGGAGGATTTTAAACATCAGGGATGCATGTTTGAGTGTTTCGCCCTGCTGGGCCCAAAAAGTCATTGTTAAAAGCAAAATTGAAGAACTGAAGTCCACAAAGACTTGGCACAGAATTAAAGGAACAGTTCAGCTAAAAAGTCAGGCATTTGATCGCCCTCGAGTCATTCTGTTGCATCTGTGGAACACAAAAGAAGAGATTTAGCCCAGTCTCCAGACAGCTTCAAGACTGCAGAGCCCAGAATATGACATGGAATCAGCACAAAAGTTTTATTTATTTATTTTTTAACAATGCTAAAATCATATTGTACTGTAGTTTCATGAGGAACAGACCAAAATAAAATCTCATGTATGCAGACCAAACTTGAAGAGTAACTCAGCTGAACAAAGTGTATGTTTCCATGTTACCTGCACCAGTTTAAATTAATTGCCTACGGCTTATATTAAATAAGTTTAAATAAATTTAAAAAGTAATCACTTTGTTGATTCAAAATACATACTTTTTGAATGTAACTGTAATTTCACATTTAAAATGTGACAAATTATATAAAAAGTCACTAATCATTTCTATTTTATACACATAATTAAGTTTCAATTTAATTTTAGATTTTGTTACTTTTCAGTCATGCTTATGGACCAATGCATGCATGAGCTATAAGCTCACGCCCCCTTACCATTAGTTTGCTATGAGGGAATGATGCACAAAAAGAAAGGCCTGTCCCCCAACTCAAGATTCTGTTTCAGTTGGAAGTAGATTCATCTTTATTTCTATAGCGCTTTTACAATGTAGATCGTGTCAAAGCAGCTTAACATAGAAGTTCTAGTAAATTGAAACTGTGTCAGTCCAGTTTTCAGAGTTGAAGTTCAGTTTGTTCAGTTCAGTGTGGTTTAATTTTCACTGCTGAAAGTCCATAGACTGAAGAGCAAATCCATCGATGCGCAGCTCCACAAGTCCCAACCCAAGCAAGCCAGTTGCGACAGTGGCGAGGAACAAACTTCACCAATTGATGAAAGTGAAGAAAAAAAAAATCTCGAGAGAAACTAGGCTCAAGTGGACATGATCATTTCTCCTCTGGCCAAACTTCTTGTGCAGAGCTGCAGTGTAGGCGGCGGAGACTGGAGAACACTGGAGGTCCATCATGGAAAAGGTCTGTGTAGGTCACCGGCGGGGTGTTCAGGCTGGCCCACCGGATCAATGCGGAGACTGGTTGGTCACTGTTGTCGTTCAGGAATCAGTCCTATGCTCATCTACATCAACATACTGAAATAAAAGTCTCAGCAATTTCAGGTTCACGCAGACTTTATAATAATGAAGCACACTTCTAGACATCAATATATGTATGAAGTGTCTTGTGAGTACAAAGTTTACTCATATTTATAGCAGTTTTTAATTTAACGTGTAGGTGTCTCAAACACGTTCAATGTGTTACATCAACAAGCTTGTACACTCCTCTCTGCCTCAGCACAGGAACACCCACAGTGTTGATTAGGCTTTCAGAGAAAAAAACAGGATGTTTCATTAGTGCTGCTGCTGCTGCTGTCACCTTGTTTTTAATGCATGACTCTTATTACTGCAAAATTAAGAGCCATTGAGTGCTATGGGGTTCGACTTGTTCTTCGCTGTTCTACATCCAGAGGCTCTTGTTTCCAGCTGCTTCTGTCGCTCTGGGCCTCCACGAGTTCCTCAATGTGACTCGCGCTCACTGTCAGTGACAGTACACAGAAAAACTAAAACCTGATTGGAGGAGTATTATTAACCTTGTATGAATCTAGATATGCACTACCTGGGGGAAACAGTAGCATTTCAGGAAAAAGACATCTACATCGGTCAAGTGGAGAGTGAAGAATGAGAGGAAAAGAAACCAAGCACTGTTTTCATGGTTTAGCTGTGTTTTCTTTACAGTTTTCCTGTAATATCCAGCAAAAAAAAAGGTGTTCAGAAATGGAGGGATCAAAGTGAGGCGATAAGAGCCCCTCATTGTAGCTGTAACAGTAAATTATACAGTTTATCACCATTGACTTGGTAAATGTCTGGGTTGTGGTTTCCGTGGAAACCTGCGCTGGAGTCTTGGTGAGTGTTTGCGGTTATACTAAAAGTCATCCCTTCCAGAATAACCACATGAGCTTCATATAGGAAATGACAAGATAAAATCATGTGAAATTTGGGAAACATGTCAAATGCATGGAAAAGTTAGTACATAGGTTTCACATCATTTAATTTTATTCCCAAAACCACACATTTCCATATTATTCTTTGTTCAATTCTTTGTTACAATATATATATATATATATATATATATATATATATATATATATATATATATATATATATATATATATATTTATATATATATATATATATATATATATATATATATATATATATACACACATTTATTCCCATTACCAATTATTCAAATGATGTAACCCTGGGCCAAAAGCCCCGTTGTAAGTGTCAAATTTTGGAAATTGACATTTAAACATGATCTTGAAGTTCAATAAATTTTCCACCAGTGATGTGTTTTATTTATTTATAAAAAAAACTACATTTTAGGCCAAGATAAGATTATTCCATATTAATGTTTATTTCTATAGCGCTTTTACAATGTAGTTTGTGTCAAAGCAGTTTCACAAACTGTCAAAGTTCTAGTAAATTGAAACTGTCAGTCCAGTTATCAGAGTTTCAGTTCAGTTCAGTGTGGTTTAATTTTCACTACTAAAGGTTCAAACACTGAAGAGCAAATCCATCGATGCGCAGCTCCACATGTCCCAAACCAAGCAAGGCAGTGGAAAGGAACAAACTTCACGAATTGACGTAAAGGAAAAAACCTGCAGTGAAACCAGGCTCAGTTGGGCATGACCATTTCTTCAATCTAGGCACTGGAGGCTGGAGAACGCTGGACGTCCATCTTCGAGAAACTGCAGGTGAGATTAGAGCCCAATCACAATTCTAGTTTTGTACCGATACCCCTTTCCCTTGAAACAGAGTGTGAAGGGGAAGGGCTTCAAAGTTTACCCCTAAGAATTGGGACAGTACTACAACACCAGCAAACGTCATATGACATCGTGAGCTCTTCCTTCATATGAGATCAGACGATTGCGACTGCTGAAGTTATTCCAGTTGCGTTAATTTTTGGTATTTATCTTCAGGAAATCACTGAAGGCAATGATATTATGTTATCAAAACAATCTAATGTGGCAATAAGCTCATAACTGTAATGTGTATTTTACACAGTGGCCATATTCATCAATGTAAACACGCCAAAACAACATTAACAATATGCCAGACATTGTAAAAAGGTCATTCTCAGCCACTAGACTTTTGTGACAGGAGATTTGAGTGTCAGAATAACTGCTATACAGGAGTTATTATTAAGGATTATAGATAGCCAAATGTTTTTTTTTTCTTTAAGCATGATGGTAAAACATGAACACGGTTATTGATATATTAAAAAATGTCTTTGTTTATCATAAAAATTCGTAATTACAACAAAAAATACTAATTTCTGCATCTCCTGACTTGTGTGCAGCTAAGCAGCCGTTGTGGTTGGTGTAGTCTTTGAAATTTTCTTAATTTTGGTTTCGAGTGTGATCCTGAAAAATCTCTCTTTTGAGGGCTATCTAGCCCTTCCCCTTAGCACTACGCCTTCATTGGGACACACCTACCCCTTCATGTGAACGCGCAAAACGAGGAGTAGAGGTAAGGGGAAGGGATAAGGGGTAGAATTGGGATTGGGCCTAGGTCAAATTCGGCTGGCCCATGGGATCAATGCGAAGACTCGTCTGTCACTGGGGTCCTTCAGCAATCAGTCTCATGCTCACCGCTCCTCCATGACTGCCACAGCATCTGCTTAAGATACGGCCTGGTCCAGGATTATAGATACCTCTAAAAGTGTTCTGTGGTTGGCATCATTTCTTCACAGGTCTTGGATCGGATCAATGGTGCTGCAAAATCTCTAGAGGCCTCGGGATGAGTATCCCCAGGTGGAAATAGAGAATAAAGTAAATAATTGCGTAGCTGCTGTTCATACTGTATTTAAACACGAGATGCTCTAACCTAAAAAATATCAAATAAAAAAAAATTGAGTAAATCCCTTTTAAACCTTAGCGTTGTGTTCATATTTATGTTACTTAGATAATATTCATGAGTCTGGTGGACCTGCTTCAATGTATTTATAATTTTTTTTAATTTAACACAATGTTCCTGGAGCCACCTGTACTGCATAAAACGTTCACGTCTTCTTTGTCTCGCACAATCATTTCAGGCCTTGGAGTCTCTGCTAATGAGATGAGGAGTTGAATCAGGTGTGTTTGACTAAGTAGACATCAGCATGCAAAACATGCTGGATTTAGCCTTGGTCACATGGCACTTTTTGCCCCATAGACTTCCTTTTCACCAGCATGGACCATGCCACACTTTGAGCTAGACTTTATTGTAGGGATGAAATAGATGGTAAGGTAATTTAGTGCGATGAAGGGGAAGGGAAGTAAGAGGATAAACCGTAAACAGGTAGGTAGGTTGATCGGGCATCCTACCATGATGCCCAGAGACTTTGGTACAGTGATTCCCCCCGATTCAACCAAGGATAGAAGAGAGGGCTATAGGATTGTTAATGGGAAGCAAGCAAATAGAGGGAGGGTGAGTTCGAGAGAACGAGAAGAACAGTGCTGGTCTGCCTTAAATACATTTTTAGGCAGTAGGTGATTGGTTAAGGAGACAAATCTTTGTTGACAAGTGAACTTCATTCTTTTATTCGCATGCAAATGCAGCAGACCGCAAAGTTTAAGCTTGGTGAACGTTAACCTGTGAAATCGCAGTGATCGCATGAGACCAATAGATGATCGAAATTTGTCCCCTCTGTACAGAAATTTCAAATATGGAACGGTTGCTTGCATAATTTCTAATCATCTTGTTTTTACCTGCCATTTTTCACAGCGACGTATGACGGAATTTCACATGCTCGAAATGCTCATATAAAAAGTGTGCTTTAGTGTAGCTGAAAACCCCTGGTCTAGACAACACAATCTCACGGCAATTCGTAACTTTTTGATTTAGTGGCTAATTCGTACGAATTCGTACGAATTCGTACGATCTAATTTGTACAATTTAGTACGATTTGCTCATCCCCCAATGACGGTTGGGTTTAGGGGTGGGGTTAGGTGCCACGCCTCCTTTTTAAAATCATACAATTTCGTACGACTGAACTTGTACGAATTCGTACGAATTAGCCACTAAACTGACAAAATGTAAAATACTTATGTTTTCTCGTGAGATCAGGCTGGTCTAGATGACACATCAGCCCCATTAAACATGTTCCGTTTTCTAAGCAGCCTGTACAACACATGAGGTCCAAAGTTTTACTGTGTAACATATGTACTTTTTGAACTTGATATTTTGCTTATTGAATACTGTCCATTTTGGGCCCACAACCGACATTCGGGTTCTTTTTTACTGTTAGCTGCAAGACACTATTAAAAAATATTTCACCAGCACCTCTCTGTCTTGCAAAGGCATGAGTGTCAGACATAAAATGTACTTCTACAGCATTACACACACACCAATTTTACTGTCACCGCCTGACTTTACGAAAGAAAGAATCTGTGAAAAATCTGTCCGTCCTCATCATAACTTCTTCCCAAACTTCCTCCTGCGTCCTTGCTCTGTCATTGGCTATAGCTAATGTAAAAAGAAAAATACATCTGCAAAATTTACGACAACCAACATTTGTGGGTCAGAACTTTACCATGAAAAATATGGTAGAAATCATAAAATAATTTAAAAAATACTACGGTAAATTATAATTTTTTTAATTTAACGGTAAGTATTTATTATTTTATAACATTATACATCAGTGTTTTGAAGTACAAACATCTACACATCATACCTTTGTTACACAGACAAAAACACAACCATCAGGGATGTAATTCTTCCGTATAAATATGGATTTCCGTATTTTCCGAGCTTTTTTTTGGGGGGGGGTGATGTTTCAGTGAAGTTAATTGTGTTCAAAGCAGAAGACCTGATTGGTGGTTTGTGCTTCATTGTTCATCACTGTGCACAAGAAGGAGCATTAACTGCTTCATTCCGGACATCATTCAGGTATAATGATATTGTGTAGTCCTATAATTTGCGCGTGTGAAATTGCTTTGAATGTGTGAGCGACTCACATTTGCATGTCACGACCACGTGTGCTCTATGTACATTATAAATAATGCCAGGACGCACTTGTTATTATTTTCTGCAAGTCATCAGTCCTTATGTCTTCGTTTATTGAGTACTAAAGTCTAGCACCTGAAATTGTCATGAAATTATTAAGATGATAATACCAATTTAAAAAATAATAATAATAATAATAATAATATATATGTATATATATATATATATATATATATATATATATATATATATATATAAATAAAATTAATTAAACTTTTAAAAAACAGGGACTATGCTGAAGGAAAGTGAAAGTGATAAACTCTTTTTAGCAATGCATGATATATTTTTCAGGGTAGAATGTTAATACATATTTGGCTGCTCAATTTAACTGGACTTAATATTTTTAGAGTTCAAATTTACAGGAAAATTATATTCTTCGGACACAAGAGAACTAACCGAGTTAGTGGCGCCATCTAGCTGCCGTGTGTGGATCTGTCCTGACATTGTGGTACAATTATAAACCTATTAAACATTATTAGGTGACTATGAAACTGCTAAACGTTTAAACTGATAAAGCAAAAAAGAAAAAAAAAGAAAGAAATGTAAAATGTGTGGCAAAAGGCTTGTGTGTGTGTGTGTGTGTGTGTGTGTGTGTGTATATAAATAAATATATATATACATAATTTTTTTTTTTTTTTTTTTTTGAGGGGGGTCTCGTCTTCCTTTTTTTGTCCTTGGCTGATCACATGCCTGAACCATAAGCATGTGGTGATAAGAAAGTCACATGATAAACCAACCATAAACTTTTCCCACAAGCAGTGAAATATAGTAATAGAAGATGTTCAGTATCATTCACACAACTACTAAACACCATCCTGGTAACATACATAAACTTTAAATTATGCAATTAATTTTATTTAGCAACATTAGATGTATACATAAAACTTTAATGTACATCCATACCTGCCCACACTCCCGTTTTTCCAGACCAATCTCCCGCAACCAACCTGTTTTGTTATTTCTCCCGAAAAACTCCTTTAATTTCAACCCCCTCCCTTTTTTTTGGTACAGTCTGTAAACACCCCAGAGTCGCCAACTTAGGGACAGTACCCGATTGTAGTGGCAGCATAAAACCTGCTGCATCCTATCCTGGTTCTCAACAGTGTTATTCTGAGACCCCGAATATGGAAATCCATCTATTTATCAGGTTTGGATCTATCTAATTGGATTATTGCTGATTACAGACCAGTCCCGATCAATCATATCACATGCTCCTCTCGAAATAGTTTGTAAAACTTCACTTAGCCATTTAAATTAGGGTAATACAGTAAACCAGGCTACAGATTTTGTTGAAGCATTTTTACGTTTTGTTTTTTTTTTTTACAGTTGAAATTATGGTCATTTTTTACAGACAGATTTGATGGAGAATTTCCACAGACATAAAGATTTTTAGACTGCGAATGTATATTCTGTCCACTTACCCCATCCTCACCATCACACTGACCACTGACCATCACAGACAACATTCTGCATTTGTACATTTACAAAATATTTAATTCTAGAGGATTTGGGAGCAAAATGTCCCAAAAGACTATCATTTATTCATTTTCTTTTTGGCATAGTCCCTTTATTAATCTGGGGTTGCCACAGCGGAATGAACCGCCAACTTATCAAACATACATACACACTCATTCACACACATACACTATGGCCAGTTTAGTTTATTCAATTCACCTATACTGCATGTTTTGGGACTGTGGGGGAAACCGGAGCACCCGAAGGGAATCCACACGAACACGGGGAGAACATGCAAACTCCACACACAGATATGCCAACTGACCCAGCGACCTTCTTGCTGTGAAGAACTGCGCCACCATGTCACCCCATGTCATATATATGTATATATCATATCATGTCATATCACGTCATATATATATATATATATTTTATAGTTAAACATGGGTACATGAACATGAACAGAAAACATTACTTATTTTGTTATACCACCTCTGAGTAACTAAATGCATTGCATTTCTAACTAGTGAATAACACTAACCATAATCTAACTGTGCTTTAATAGCAAACTCAGATGCGAGAGGCTCTTTTGAGCACTAGGTGGCACTGCACATGCTGTAATCTCAGGCTGTGTGTGATTATGCGGAAGACAGGCTAGGAAACTGTTATGACGTCAGTGCTCTACTGGAGTCAGACAGATTAACTCACATGGTTTGGCTGATGCCAGATGATGGATGAGGCTTGCCGCTTTCTCCAGGCCAACCGCTGATCTTTTACCGAACACACTCCCAAATTAGGTTTCAATTGATTGGCCTCATGATGCATTTCTGTGCAGTGTATTATTTCCTCTAGTCAATACAGTAGATACACACACAATGACTCAGTTTCATCAGTGACTGGATGCTAAGAGTGCTGCTGCATATATTTAAGTAATAACGGCTTGGTCAGAGGCCTGTCCTTCATTAGCAAAAGACAGTGAATTTATTTAGTTACTTGGAGGTGGAACTGTTGAGGTTTTAAAGTTATTTTGTATTCTCTGTTCATAAAATAGAAACACTCATGTGTCTAGTATTATTATGTAATTTCAGACTCATTTTCTTGTATAATGCAATCAGTGAAAGCTGAGAGTGTAGCTTTATTGTTATGGTGATTTTTTTTTAATATGTAACATAATTTGATTGGATAATATGTGAAATATTCTTTGATGTTGTGTTCTCAAGACATTATAATGCCATTTATAAGTTTGACTTTTTATTGTCTTTGAAAGAAGTCTGACTCTAAGATAAACATTTATTTTATTTAAAATGCAGTATCACTGTGAAAAATTCTTACTCTTTGAAATACCTGATTAAAATTGTAAAAAAAATTAAATCTAATTTATTGATATGATGTCAAAGCAGATTTTCATCTTTTAATTTTGTTTTTGGTTTCAAATGATTCTTCAGAGATCAGAAATGCTAACATGTTATTACTGCTTAATGTTTTTGTGTGTAAAATCTAGATGAAAAAACAAATGATACCTTTTTTGCTTCAAAGTTTGCTTAATAATTGATTGTTTGACTATAAATGCACAGAGTGATTTTATATACAGCCATTATAGAAATAATCGACCACTTGACAAATTTCAGTGTCTCTTTTTTTACACTCTCTGAAATAAAGGTACAAAACCTGTCACCTTTGCTAAAGGGACACTTTTGTACTTAAAAGGCCCACATTTGTATCTTAATGGTACATATTAATGCCTAAACAGTACAAATGTGTACCTCATACAGGTCTATAGCCAGAGGTGGGTTCGGGTGGTTCGAAAGCCCCACCCCTCACTGACAAAGGTCCAGAATTTGTCCCATACATGAGCTCATTTGTACTATTTTGACTGCTGTGCCTTAATAAATTGTGACGATATCTATAAAAGAAGACTTTAAGACCAAGCGGAAACCTCTTTTGGCTGTTGCTTCACCGTGGCTGAGGAAAGTTGAATGTGCTGGCCAGTTTGTGTTTTCCTAAATGACAATAGGCTAGTTTTAATTTAAAACTTGAACAGCCTCCTGTTTTTCTAATGATATATGATGTAATACATTTGTATTTAAAAATTAAGTATTATTCTCATATTATTTTTCTTCTAAATCTTTAGAAAATGTGCTTGGTACATCAAAAAATGTAGTTGATGACCATCTGTCAAGCTAATCTACCAAACAAATAGTGCTTAAACAGTATTCAAACTTCATAATTAAATATAAAATGAGGTTAATAACATGAATAAAGTTCCATATTTTACGAAAAAAAGAACTGCCCCTTTCACCAGGCTGGTACGGACCTGTCATAATACCTTAAAAGTACAAAAGTGTACCCTAAAGGTGTGCAAAATTGTAATTTAAGGTACCAATGTGTACCTGTAGAAAAGGTACCGTCCACCTGGCTGGAAAAAAAAAAAAAGCGTTATCTAGCCTAGGCTGGTTGGCTGGTTGACCAGGTTTTAGAGGGGTTTGGCCATTTCTAGTCTGGTTTCCAACCATTTCCAGCCTGGTCTTAGCTGGTCAGACTGGAAAATGACCAGCTAAAACCAGCTTGGTTTAAGCTGGACACAGCTGGTTTAGGCTGGTCATCTTCCAGCCTGACCATCTAAGACCATGCTGAAAATGGCTGGAAACCAGCCTGGAAATGGCCTAAACCACTCTAAAACCAGGTTTGTTAACCAGCTAAAACCAACTAATCCGCTTAGGCTGGTTTAAGCTGTTTTTTTCGGTAGGGCAGTGACGGGTTTTGTACCTTTATTTCTGAGAGTGTATTTATTTCTTAGGTTTGAGTAAAATGTTATTTTTTCTACATAGGTTTATATGTGTTTTATATTATGACATTTCTTTTTAATTATTATTTTTTCTCTCTCCCAGAAAAGTACAATTGTTTAGTATAATGTTTTACTCAAACACATAGCTGCATTTATTTACTTATTTTAATTCATTCATTCCTTCATTTCCAGCATCTTTGCAGCTGTATGGTTCTCATTACAAATTAAAACTGAACATTTCCCTAGAGACACTTTTAGCATTTGAATACTGTATAAGTTTATACATTATAAACAACAACAAAAATGTATGAAGGAGGAACCTTGTCCCACATGTATTGTCTTACACTGACCTCTGGTGGTTAACATCATGCGCTTCTCTTTCCAGTTTTCATCAAGGCATTGTGTATAACAAAATATTCATATCTGTATTCTACGTGTTCCTGTGGTGAGTTTCTCTTTTCAAATGTAACCTATTAATGAGATCTAATTATCATGCAGAAGCTAAATGACAAAAAAACAGAGCAGAGTTTAAAACTTGATTATTAAAGCCTCCAGATGCCACTTACCTCTCCAAACGGGGTGTAACACAGTTGTAAAGATATTTTCGAGCCAATTGACCAAGTAACTACTGTTCCCAAAGGGGTTTCAGCGAGTGGGGATGTTTATGCTAACGGCTAATGAGGAAGTCTGATAATCAGATTGCCAATGCCTAGAATGGATTGGTTTGAAGGGAAGAGTCATCTTCATATGTCATATGCGTTCATATCCTGCGGAAGACAGTATCTGTAAAGGTCATTTGCTGGGATTTTAGCATGTTAAATCTATCAACACTGTACAGACGTATGTTTAGCACTGAGCTAGCTTAAGAGCAATTCCAGCATTATGGATGTGATGTATGCAGTATAAACTCAAAACATAAATTCACAAAGAAAGTATATGTTAACATTATATTGAATTATCTCTTTATATTTTCTAAAACTCCGAATCACAGAGTTATGGGATCAGAAAAATATAAATTTGTAAACTTTTGTTATATTATAAATGAGGAAAATAAACATGTGTTATGCATGTGACAAAAAAGTATGTGAGTTTACAGTTTACAACATACCTTGTAGAAATTCTGTGAATTAAACTGTGCTATTCAAAAGAAACAATGCTAATCAAAAGGGTAAGAGTCGGCTCAATAAAGAACAAACATGATTGATTTGATTTGATTTGATTTGAAATTTTTGCATGTATGAGGAAAAAGCTCTGTTATGGATGTGACAGATGTGAAATTGCCACTTATGTTACTTTGGTAAAGCAAATATAATTGTTTGAAAACATTGACAGAGACATTTTTGAGTATTTTTACAGCACTGTAAAATATTTGCTTACACAATAAAATGCATAAACAGATTCACTATTTTGGTAAAAACTTTTTTTTTTCATGGCAAGGTTGACATTTGCATGGAATTGCTCTTAATATTTATTTCTTCATCCTCTTCCTTACTGGGAACAAACGAATGAATGAATGAACGATCAGCTTCTCTCTATGGCTTAAAGGCAGTTTCGACTCTCATCTGGAAAACCTGCTTTTGGAGTGTTTCAATGGCTTCATTTGAACCTCTCGCAGTCAGTATAATTGTTGTAAAACAGTGTTAGTTCACCTTAAAATTTCTGTTATTAATGATTCAACCTCATGTTGTTTCAATCCCCTTAGATCAGTGTCAGTATATTGTGCACAATCATGAGCACTGTGCAGTGAGCACCTGTTAATATTGACACTGAGAAGAAAAGGTTGAATAAAGTTGTTATTTTTCTGTGCACAATAGAATTCTCATAGCTTGACAATATTCCAGTTCACCCAATGAAGGCAAATGGTCTCTTTTGAGAATTTATTTTTATTTATTGTGGTATTTTTCTGAAATTTTTATAAGTCGTGAGTCTATGGAAGATGAGAGAGCTATCAGATTTGACCAAAAATATCTTGATTTGTATTCTGTAGACAAAATAAAGTTTCAGGGTATTGGAAGATTTATAATTAATAACAACATTCATTTTATGGTGTGAACTAACTCTTTAAATAGAAGATTTGTCAGATAATTAAATTACCATCATGTGCAGATGAACACCAAAAAAAAGTGGTATCTGAAAGAGGTCTCTTGTTTTAGTCGGTGTTCTTTTTTAAATTTCTCATTTCACTTTTTGAGTTGCATTGCTGCTTAGCAATGATTAGGGTTACATAACCCTTTCAGTTTAGTGAACAGAGGAAAACGACCTGTACTGTATAATAATATAATGATAAAAGCGACCTCTTCGTAATGACCTTTATAGACTGGAGGCTGCATAGCTTTCATCACATTGACTACTGTAATCAGTGTACACAACCAACAGTGTAAGCACAAACGGACAAGGCGCTAGACTTCTCACTGTGAAAGAGGCACACAAGACTGATCTCAGAGAAAAAGAATTGTGACTTTTTATCTCAGAATACTGACTTTATTTAACTGAATTGTCAAATTTTCTCATGCTATTGTGACTTTATTTCTCACAATTTCTAGAGACCACTTCAGAATTCTGAATTTAAACTTGTTATTGTCAATTTTAATCGCAGACTTCTAAATTGATAACTCTTAATTTCAACTTCACTTCCCAGAATTGCAAATTTGAAAGATATAAAGTCAGAATTTTATAACTTGCAATTGCAACTTTTTTATCTCAGAATTAAGACTTCCGAATTGTGAGTTTACATTTTGCAATTATGAATTTATATGTGACAAATTCCAGATTACATCTCACAATTCACACAACTCACAGAAATAAAAAAAATAATGAGAACTGTTTGTTTAAATCACAAAATTCTGTGAAAAAAGTCAGAATGTCAGAAAGTCAAAAAATCACACTCTTAAGCACATTTAATTGCATTCAATGTAAATGTAAGCTATTCTATTTTCATTATATTTTCACAATTATGTGCCCAGAGGATTACTTTTAATCGCCCTTAAGTATATTCCTTTGAAGTACTGCATATTATATCTATACTTATCATAATATATGATCATATTATATCTATAATAGTAGTTAATTGAATGCTGTATAGGGTACCTTTATTGATAACAGTTGCGATTACTGCCTAAATGGGTGGACAATGAGAGATTCACATGTTGCTTGAGTCAGATAAATGAACAGGAAGGCAAACTTCAATCTCACCATGATTCACTCAACATAACTGAATCACATCTGTGAAGACCACCAACGGTTCTCATCTGCTTTCCTTCAGGGTCTCAGACATAAAGCAGTACCAAAAATGGGAAAGAAAAACAAAAGTGCATTATCATCAATATAACTAAATAATTAATAGTTATACATTGTATAACTCAGGGCCTGTGTGCTCTAAAAAACTGCAGACAATTTTGTTTGATACTAGCAGATTGCAGTACATATCATATCATATTTTATGAAATAATTGTTGTCTTTATTTTGTAATAAGCAAGAATTATTGCGACTGAAATATTGTAAAACACTTTTTTTTAGCAAAGGCTGATTTATTAATTGTTGAAAATACTCAAGTAAATAATGAATTTTGAAATACAAGCACACAAAACAAAAAGATTATTATAATCTCTATCAGAAAAGAAAGTCTTTCAGAAACTATCAATAAAACCCTAAAACCCTAAATTTTCTTTCTGATTTGATATTTATTCAAGTGGCAGCTATCTTTTTTCAAAGTGATCCACACCTAAATACTTGATGCTTCCTTGTTTTCTCCCCGCTCTGCCCTCTATGTCCCAGAAATCAATAGAAGTCCACCATCATGAAGGACATATCAATTTATTAAACCCACTAGGATACAAGGAATGAACAGAGAGGAAGCGTCTAGAGCAAAGAAGTGCATCCTTACTGAGATTTTTTTTGTATCTGATGTACATTCAGAGGCTTGAATCAACCAATAAATTACACAAATTTTAACAGTGACTCTTGCTTTATTTAAAACAAGCCCCATCAATGGCACAGTGAGGTATCAAAGTATGATTTATTATAGTATTTAAACAGTCCGTTTAAATTATTTTGAGTAATATAACACAACTGTAATATTATAAATAAACATTAAATACACACCCATATATACACTGTATTTATAATAATAATAATAAAACACAGGCTCATAATCTTAACATATTTGGTTTTGAATGTACACTGGTTTCACAATGAAGATCACTAAATAAAGGTCCGGGGTCATTAGATTTTCGAATATATTAAATATTGTAACAAAATGCTGTAATTAAGGGTAAAAGGTTTACAATTACATGCTCTCTTTATTTTAACTAATCATACTAAAAAGATACAAGAAGACATTTTTAAAAGACAAGTCCACAGAGTTTCAGTAGCACACATGGAAAGAATTTCAGTGAGAAACCATATGTAATCATTGATGTACTGTAACACTCGAGTGAGCGAGAATATTCCACCAATTCTGCCATCTTCACATCACATTCTTTATTTCTTCATTCCTCAGCTATGACAGATGGAAAAAAATGTGGGGAAAGTAAAACAAGATTGCACAATCAAACAAAAAAAGAGTTTTTCTTTTCATTACACTCACAAATGTGCCAAAACTGCACTTATAATACAAAACTGGATGTTTAACTTCTCAAACTATAGAACTTCATTCATTTTCCTTCAGCTTTAGTCCAATTTATCAGGGATCGCTACAGTGGAATGAACCGGCAACTATTCCAGCATATGTTTTATGCAGCGGATGCCCTTTCAGCCACAACCCATTACTGGGAAACACCCATATACTCATTGACAAACAGACAGACACTACGGCCAATTTAGTTCATCCAATTCACCTACATGTATAGTGCATGTCTTTGGACTATCCGAGAAAACTGGAGCACCTGGATGAAACCCACACAAACACAATGAGAACATGCAAATGCCACACAACAAAAATGCCAACTGGCTCAGTCGGGACTCGAACCAGCGACCTTCTTGCTGTGAGTCACCATGCTGCCATTGGGACACTGTGAAACAGATGTGGTATTTTAGCATACAATCTAAATTGTATTTGAAAGCACACCACGAAAAAAACTTGTCAATTAAGAGGAAATAGATGAAGCTCCACCAAATCAGTGTTCAGAAGGTTTAGAGGAAATAGTATTTGTTTCTTTTTTTAGTTGAAGTCTTTGTCTATGCTTTTCATTATGCTATGTAGCAGGGGTTCCAAACTCGGTCCTGGAGGTCCGATGGCTTGCAGATTTTAGCTCCAACTTGCCTCAACACACCTGCAAAGATGTTTCTAAAAAGCCTAGTAAGAGCTTGATTAGCTAGCCCAGGTGTCACTGATTGGGGTTGGAACTAAAATCTGCAGGATACCAGACCTCCAGGACCGAGATTGAGAACCCCTGCTATACAGCATATACACACAACTATAGAACTATATATTAGAACTCAGAAGTTTCCAGAATAATCCATCAGGAAGGTCTCTTAAAAACTACAGTTTGCATTTGGACTCCCAGTATGAACTATTAAAGTGATGTGAGCTTGCAGACAGTGACGCCAGGCTGTCACAGTGTCAGCGAATGTTTACACTCTGTGAACTCTCATAGACAACATGTTTGAATTTTATAAATGTGACAGAGGGCTGAGTGTCTCCTCATGTCAGGTGTGCAACCCACATAATGCTACTCTGAAGTACTAAAATGGATAGACAAATATAAATCAATCCCTTTGAGGGGGAGTTGGTGGTATTCAGTACAATTCACACCCCAGGATTCTGTGTTGTTAAATACTAAGCAGATAGTACCTGTAAGCAAGTGACGATGTGTCGTCGGTGGCTCGGTGCTTTTGTGTTGTAATATGCTGTTGGTCGTAATGGGAAGTAAATCTGTTCTTTGCTGATGAAGTGTTAGCAACAACACTACTAAATTCTCTGCCATTGTGTGTCTGTTAGCGCTTTCTATTAACCTACACTCCCCCAAACACACCATGCTTGATGTCATCTTTTTTAAAGACTCTAATTTTAGGGTGTTTAAATGGATATGACAATCCAACGAACATCCACTTTGAAACTTGTTTACAGATGAATGTACTTTCAGTTGCAAAAATGCTATTGTCTTGTAGATAAACAGACAAAATATGTAAAGAGTATGATTTTTTTGGGGTTAAAACATGTAAACAGCCCCTCAGCCACAGGCTATTACTGTACAACGTTTGCACATCGTTCTGACAGATTACATATACCCTGTAGATCAAACCTTGATGTTGACCCATTTGAGATTCTTTGCATCTTCATGATGACCTGCTCATGATTTGATGTGTGAGGGGTGGATATACTCTCTTCAGTGTCAGTAGTGTCACTCTGTTATCTTTAGGACTGTCGCCGCACTTGCTAATAACAGTGACGTTTGTGAGAACAGAAGAACTGCTCTTCCTTCTAGAAGACAAAAGAAGACTCTGAAAAACTCCTCGAGCTCTTTTCCGGAAGTGACTTCCTACAATGACGTACAAGAATGGGTTTATTGCACTATTGCTGTACCCTAAATAGGTTGCCAGCTGAATGCCTATTTGCAATATGTCCTCCCACAAACATCCCGAAATGAGTTGAAAGTAGTCGAGGGTGCTGAGGAACCGCATCAGCTGAAAGGGTGCCCAGCAAAGGAAAAACACAATGAGGACTGTCAGAACAAGTTTAGCAGCCTTTCTCTCTGTCTGAACTCTCGGCTGAATCATCAGACTACGATTTTTAAGGGCTTTGACTATGTGGAAAGTGCAAAATGAAATGACTGGCAGTGGAACCAGGAATCCAATTAAGTTTCTTGTAAGGTTGCGCTGGAGAATCCAGGCTGGATGAGGATACGCCAGGTAGCAGGCTTCAACTTCTAAGGTTGAAAAGAAACGTACTCTTCGGAAAAGCAAGTTCGGGAGGCTGAGTATGAAACTGGCCACCCAAACTATCACACAGATACGCTTGGCCCATTTGGGGCACCTCATTCTACTGGGATTCATGGGTTTAGCCAGGGCAAGGTAGCGGTCCACGCTGACCAGCACTAGGAAGAGTACGCTACAATAGTAGTTCATGGGGATGGCGGTGTTGATCACTTTGCAGAGCAATTGGCCAAAGTTCCACTGATAGTCCTGGGAAATGGTGACCATCCAGAAGGGCAAACAGAGGACCATAATGAGGTCTGCAGCTGCCAGGTTGCCGAGATACACATCAGCTACGCTGCACGGCTTCCGCTGGAGGCTGAACACGCAGAGGACCAGGCTGTTTCCCAACACTCCCAAGATGCTGATAAGAGCCAGAAATGGAGGCTGGACAGAAGACAGCCACGTCCACACAACTGTGTCGTTGCAGAGGAGTATCGAAGAGTTCAGCTCCATTGGTACACTGTGAAACAGATGTGGTATTTTAGCATATAATCTAAATTGTATTTAAAGGTACACTGGAAAACACTTTCCACCAAATCAGTGTTCAGAAGTTTCAGAGGATATTCATTCTTTATTTTTATTTTTTTTGGCTTAGTCCCTTTATTCATCAGGGGTTGCCAAAGCAGAATAAACCAGCAATTTATCCAGCATATGTTTTACACAGCGGATGCCCTTCCAGCCGCAACCCAGTACTGGGAAACACCCATACACTCTTACATTCACACCCACACATACTAAAGCCAATTTAGCTTATTCAATTCACATATAGCACATGAGCACATGTTTTTGGACTGTGGGGGAAACCCGAGCACCCGGAGGAAACCCACGAGGAGGAAACTCCACACAGTCAGGGCTCAAACCAACGACCTTTTTGCTGTAAGGTGACAACTCTACCCACTGCGCTACCCTGACGTTGTTTTAGAGCATGAAAAAAAGTTGTTTTTTTTTTTCAATTGAAGTGGTTTATATGTTCTCAAGCTCGGTCCTGGAGGTCCTTTGTCCTGCAGATTTTTGCTCAAACTTGCCTCAGCACACCTGCAAGGATGTTTCTAGAAAGTCTATTAAGACCTTGATGAGCAAGCCCAGGTGTGTCTGAATGGGGTTGGAATTAAAATCTGCAGGACGCTCGGACCTCCAGGACTGAGATTAAGAACCCCTGCTATACAGCATACACAGCTGAATTCAGAATTATTAGCCCCCCTGAGTTATTAGCCCCCTGTATATATATTTTTTTATTATTTCTAGTAACTATTTTATCTTTGCCATGATGACAGTAAATAATATTTGACTAGATATTTTTCAAGACACTTCTATACAGTTTAAAGTAACTGGCTTAACTGGTTTAAAGTAACTGACTTAACTAGGTTAATTAGGTTAACTAGGCAGGTTAAGGTAATTAGGCAAGTATAATATTTTTTTTTTTTCTGTAGACTATCGGGCTAATAGTATTAACCTTAAAATGAATTTAAAAAAATGCAAAACTGCTTTTATTATAGCCGAAATAAAACAAATAAGACTTTCTCCAGAAGAAATAAATATTATCAGACATACTGTGAAAATTTCCGTGCTCTGTTAAACATCATTTTGGGAAATATTTAAAAAAGAAAAAAAATCCAAAGGGGGCTAATAAATCTGACTTCAACTGTACATACAAATTTATTAATAAAGCAAAGGTCATCACACTACAGTTTACAAGAACGTATAATTGTGTTTTTATTTACTGTAAGTAAATCTAACAAAATATTTAGTAATTTCAAAGTGAAGACGTTTCTAGGTCATATATTTTTTGGTAATCATGGCTAAAATAGCCAAGACAAACTAAATAACTATCAAGAAGATGAGAAAATAGACGATTATTAATAGACTAAATAAAATATTAAGATGAGCAAAGTAATCTAAAAATAATTTTAAAAGTCTGAACTGAAATTTGAAGTCTGAACACTTTAAATGAGCGATTACACAAGATGGTGAGTAACAATCTGTGAAGTAGTTAAATAAAAATGATTTTGTAGCATATATTAGACAACACTAAAAAAGGCGATTACTTGACTTAACTTAAAACAAGGGGAGTAAACTCATTGCCTTATAATTATGAAGTAATGTGCATAATTATAAAATTTAAGTCAATGGGTTTACTTACATTTTTTAAGTAAATTACGTAAGCATTTTAACTAAACCTCAAGGAATGAAGGGTAGTCATCTTTTGGACTGATCCATCAGCCTGAGCAAAATCTGGAGTTTCCAAGTATTTCCAGTAGCATACAAAATATATTGGATTATTACAATTTCAATTATATTGAATCTCAGTTTGGGATTCTCACTTCCCATCCATATAAGAATTAAAGGTTTGTTAAAAGGTAAATATTTGATTAGTTACTAATTAATAATAGTTAACTACATGTGGTTAGAGTTAGATTGCAAATTATGTTTAGTGTTAGTTGCATATAATTATGCATAATTATTTGTAATTACTGTAGTGCATGCACATGTAACAAGAACACCTTCAAATACAGTGTTACTCGATTCAATTAATAAAGTAGCTCTTCTTTTTTTTGGTGTCCACATTAGTGTTACAACTTCTGTTTGAATATAATCATTTTTAGGCCTTGTTAGAATCTCACCTACCTTTCATGATAAGTGTCAGCTCCAGGTTGTATGTCCAGAGTCACAGTCTGTTAACTTCCGATGTGTTGTCCAGCTGAATCTCCTCCAACTAGACACTGGTGAGATCAGACAGGCGCTCTTATAAACGCGTAATGAGACTGTCGTCACTGGACGCCTGGATCTGTTCTCACTTTCCATTTGTCATGCTCTAACTGTCTTTCGCGTGAGTAAAACACTTGCAAGCATAACTGTTATGAAGCTGATATGAAGATAAACATTGTGAGTCAAGTGTCATGCTGCATTTTTAACAAATCTTCAGCCAGACCGTAGATAAGGCTGACATTAAGCTAATATTCCAGAAGGATTTCACAATCTTGTAATAAAACCTCTCTGATTTATATTCTTGAAGAAAGAATTTGAAAATGCTTTTATTAGGTTTATGAGAAACCTTAAAATGCAACGTTGAGTCGGCAGTAGTAGTTCTATAAACAGGCCAAACAATCTAAAGTGCTTATCCTTGACCCGTGGACACGCATATTAGATTTTGAGTTTTGAAAATAAATAAACTTGTTTCCAGTCTCTACTCTGTTCCTCTCAACGATGAAGTCTACAATAAATTCATTCAGCTACTAAGTTAAGATTATTTTGAAATTGTTTATAGACATCAGTTATTGGAGTATTTATTTATGACAAACTATTGTAGTTTATACACATCAAACTGACATGCTTAAATAAAAGGAAAAACCTTTCTTTCTTTTTTTCACCATACGTCCATTCATGTTTTCATATTTGTTCAATGTAGGGGTGGGCGATATGACCTAAAATTAATATCACAGTATTTTTCATCTTTTGAACGGTGACGGTATAATATCACGGTATTACTTTCAATAGCAAAATAATATACATCTCAAGGAAGAACGGACAAAAGAAAGTCTCACTTCTATCACTCTTTAAAGTTTTGGTTTGGGTCATTGTAAATGCTCAGTCTCGTTATGAGCTGATCTTCATTTCTCTGTGTTGGTGGAATAAAGCAGGCGAGTCAGCCGCACCAATTTATGAGCAGACAGAGCAGGATTCTCGCGATGACCACCGGCGCAATTCCGCTCTTTGTTATGAGCTGTAGTTTCAGTGTAAACTTAGTAAAGGTGAGTTTCTTTGGCGATGATGTGTACAGTGTTAGATTTTATATTTAGCGGACATTTGCGCTGAACACGCGGTGAATGCAACGCATCGAGATTCGGGCACCTTCTCCGAAAAGATCCGATTGATCTCAGCTGGTGGATCAACATTTACCTCATGTCATGATCGCTGTCATCTGCACCATTATTATTATTATAACTTTAGGTGAGGTTTGCAAACCTGTGCACTTTTCACTCTTCAGCCGTTTGCATTTCCTGCAGTAACAAAAGCTCCCTGTTATCTGACAGCGGGAAGCATTGAGTGATTGACAGCTAATACGAACCAATACAGCAGCAGGGTAGAGCGATTCAGCAAGTTTTTAGAGAAAATCAAATCAGATTGCACTACAACCATTATATTCAGTCGCACAAATGCTCCCAAATATATTATGAGGGCGCATAGATTAAATTTCGGGCGCTCATGCGACCAAAATGCTTGCAATTTCGAGCCCTGTAGTATAAGGGCAGGTATTCAGACCACAGCTGAACGTTTGAAGAAAACTGAATGCCTTATTATTTAGAATTAGCTATTATTGATGTAAATGCAGCCGTTCAAGGCGCATAAATGATTTATTACGGTATTGACGGTATTAGAAAATCCATGTCGTGGCGCAATGTCACACCGGTGATGACTATGACAGCGGTGTACCGCCCACCCCTAGTTCAATGACATAGACAAAAGCTTTAATACCATACAGTTGACATCTTCTGATTCTTCGTTTTCCTTTTCCAGAAGTGTCTGTCCTACAACTGGCAGAATGATCTCAAATGCCCCACGCTCTTAACATAAGCTCATTCTGCAAATGTAGCCCTATGTACATTTCTGGAGATTGCGATTATGTAGCCAGAAGTATGTATGGTTTCATTTTGTCTGTAAAACGAACACTACTGGGCAGTATGACATCGTTCCTTTTTTGCTTACCAGCTGACTGCTTACCCTCCATATGGACGGCTTTCTCACTGTTTCTGCTACTCGCCTAGTGGCCTTATGATACTGTTGACCATGACGATGGGAGTCCAGTGAAGAACGATTCCAGAAAGCGGGTAAGACAAAAAAATAAAACAAACAAGTAAATAACAAGGTGAGAATGTGGTAAAATCTGAAAACGTGCTAGAAATCAGGCGAGGGCTTTTCTTTTACTGGATTGCTTTTTAAAATTGTTGGTTGGGTTTAGGGAAGGGGGTGATCGGGTCAATTGGTGCTTTTAAAACATTATTGGTTGGGTTTAAGAAGGAAGAATTATTTATTGGGAAGCAGGAGTGTGGGTCAGTTGATCAGTCAGTCAACAGCGGCCTCTGGTGGATTTACACAAAAACAGCAGGCATGAATGGCACTCGTGAGAGAAATTTGAGATCTCAAAAAGCACACACAGTGGCTTCTGGCAGATTCGAGAAAACAAAAACGGCAATAAACGTACCTCCTGGGATGTATTTGGCGCTCTCCAGAAATGTATTCATCGGTACATTTTCAAAAATGAGCCTGGTTGGTAATCTAATCTAATTTTAGTCATTTGATTTCCAAGCAAACAAGAAATGTTCTTTTCCACCTTAAAAGTGTAGAGCTAAATAATTACAATGACTCATTATAGTCATTATACAACCATTATACACATACATCATTATAGAATTATTATTATACAATTTATATTGATTTATAATGACTTACAACTATCATTTTACAATTTTGTGTCCTTGTAAAACACATAAACAAGCACACACGTTCACACACACCATAGTTGGTGCTATTATGTTATAATGCAATTTTAATGTACTGTACATGCTTATGTCTAAACAGCCATACAAGCAATACCAATCATTCATTTTTCTTCGGCTTAGTCTCTATTTCAGAAGTCGCCACAGCGGAATGAACCACCAACAATTCTGGCATATGTTTCAGGCAGCGGATTCCCTTCCAGCCACAACTCATCATACACTTCAGCCAATTTAGTTTATTCAGTTCACCTATAGAGCATGTCTTTGGACTGTGGGGGAAGGTGGAGCACCCAGAGGAAACCCACGCGAACATAGGAAGAACATGCACACTCCACACTGAAATGCCATCTGACCCAACCAGCGACCTTCTTGCTGTGAGGTGACCAATGAGCTGCCGTGCGTGCAATAGTCACACTTTATTGTTTCTTTGTGTTTTTCTAAAACTGATTGCCATGCAATGATCTTGAGATCAGTCAACTCTCAATACTGTGTAAATAAATTGCCCCTGCTGCAGCCATGATTCAGAAGCAAAGTTCCTTGATTATTACGCCAGAATGAGAGTAAAGTTTCTTATTTATTGTCTGTCTCAAGTACACAAATAACTACAGAAGTGTCTAGCTTTAAATAATAATAACCCAGGCTCATTCTGAAAACATACCTCTGTATACATTTCTGGAGACTGCAAAATACGTCCTAGGAGGTACGTTTTGCAGTTTTTGTTTTCGCGAATCCACGATAGGCCACTGTGTATGCTTTTTGAGATCTCAAACTTCTTTCGCGAATGCCATTCACACCTGCTGTTCTTGCGTAAACCCACCAGAGGCCGATGTTGACTGACTGTTTGACTGACTGAATGACTGACTGACTGACCAACCAATCGACCGACTCACACTCCTCCTTCCCTAAACCCAACCAATTTTATCTATTGACCCGCCCACCCACTTCCCTGAAATGAAAAGCCCTCGTCTGATTTTTACAATGTTTTCAGCTTTTTCCACGTTCTCACCCTGTTATTTACTTATTTATTTTATTTTTTGGATTCTGTTTTTGTCTTAACTGCTTTCTGGAAACGTTCTTCACCAGACTTGAAACCCATCATCATGGTCAACTCCTCTCTGTGTCTCAAGTCCACCGACGTACATGGCGAGCTAACGGGACAAACTGGTTACAGTGGGAAAGCTGTTCATATTTGGGGTAAGCAGTCAGCTTATAAGTGCAAGAAGGAACGGCATCATACCACCCCATAGCTTTCATTTAAAAAAATGAAATACAGCCATGCGTATCCCTGGCTGCGTAATTTGCAATCTCCAGAAACTTATATAGGACTATGTTTTCAGAATGAGTCTATGTTGCAACATAAGAACAATAATAATTTAAAAATATATATCAAAACTCTTTGGTCATTTTTGAGCAAGATGTTAATGGGCAATTCTCATTCAGTGACCTATGGTAGGGTAAAATTGCTCATGCCAGACCCGGAGATTGGCTAAATGGATGCAAAAATGGCAAAATTCAAGAGAGTTTAGAGTTTTAGAGTAAGCCTTTTACTTTAAAGCAAGTTTTACATCCAGTCATAGTAATCAAAGAAAAAATAAATCAGACAGTGCAACATTTCTTAAAGCCCTTGCATCTATAGTATTGCAAAAATGCAATCTCAAGTCCTTGTAGTGTAAGACTAAAATAAGACCCAAGAGAAGAAAGTACCAAGGCCAAAACACAACACAATCTCATGGCAATTCGTAACTTTTTGATTTAGTGGCTAATTCATATAAATTTGTACGTTCTCATTCATAGAATTTAGTACAATTTGCTCATCCCCCAATGACAGTTGGGTTTCGGGATGGGGTGCCATGTATCCTTTTTACAATAATACATTTTCGTATGACTGAACTCATACGAATTAGCCACTAAACTGACAAAAACGTAAAATACTTATGTTTCCTCTCAGATCAGGCTGGCCAAAACACATGTATACATACATACAAACATACATACATAGTTACTTGCACACATATCAACACAATAAGACAGAAGGACATTTAAATAAGTGGAAAATAAAGTAAACACTAAAAATTATAAAGTTGCAAATATACACAGTAAAAAAATATTATTTGTTGTTTTGGATTTTTTTTTTCTAGCAGTTGGAGTGCCGGGAAGTAAAAAAGTTAAATAACAGCTGTTAAATTACAGAAATTTACCGTAAAATACCAGACGTTAAATTACAAAAATTTACCATAAAATAACAAATGTTAAATTACAGAAATTTACCATAAAATAACAGACGTTAATTTCTGTAATTTAACATATGTTATTTTACTGTAAATTTCTGTAATTTAACGTCTGTTATTTTACTGTAAATTTCTGTAATTTAACGTCCGTTATTTTACTATAAATTTCTGCAATTTAACGTCTGTTATTTTACTGTAAATTTCTGTAATTTAACGTCCGTTATTTTACTATAAATTTCTGTAGTTTAACGTCCGTTATTTTACTGTAAATTTTTGTAATTTAATGGCCGCTATTTTACGTTTTTTTTTCCAGCAGTTTTTTTTGTAATTTAACATTTGTTATTTTACTGTAAATTTCTGTAATTTAACGTCTGTTATTTTACTGTAAATTTCTGTAATTTAACGTCCGTTATTTTACCATAAATTTCTGTAATTTAATGTCCATTATTTTACTGTAAATTTTTTTTATTTAATGGCCGCTATTTTACGTTTTTTTTTCTAGCAGTTTTTTTATAATTTAATGTCTGTTATTTTACTGTAAATTTCTGTAATTTAACGTCCGTTATTTTACTATAAATTTATATAATTTAACGTCCGTTATTTTACTGTAAATTTTTGTAATTTAATGGCCGCTATTTTACTTTTTTTTTCCGGCAGTTTTTTTTGTAATTTAACATATGTTATTTTACTGTAAATTTCTGTTTTTTTTCCGGCAGTTTTTTTTTTTGTAATTTAACATCCGTTATTTTACTGTAAATTTCTGTAATTTAACGTCCGTTATTTTACTGCAAATTTCTGTAATTTAATGGCCGCTATTTTATGCTCTTTTTTTTTTTGGCAGTTTTTTTACAGTGTATATCTAGATGGTTTATGCGCAAGATGTGCATTGTTGATATTATTTAACTGTACAAATAAGAAATACACACATTTATATAAGAATATTTACAATTATGTGGCATTATTGGTTCCAAAAAAACATAAATAGTGAGGGTCTTTAGTTATATAATTCTTGGTTTACTTTTCTGCTCAGCTTTTCATAAAGCAGGTCACGCAGACAGTGGGTGCTGTAATCAGCACATCCACTCTCACCTAAGATGGATTGCTTAATTAAATCTGGTGGCGACAACACTTTTGTGGGAGGTTCAGAGGAGGTCAGGGGTGGAGGAGAGCAGGAGGCCATCTGTATCTGTTATCTGGGTCTCGCATCAGGCACCACTGTTTATACTGTAGCTCTAAGTGAAATGATGCTTTTCTGTCATCAATGCAGCCTGAATTAGGAGAGAATGTTGAAGAAGAGCAGGTGTTTTAGCTCTGTTTGTATCATGAAATGTCACTTTGAATTTGACTATCCAAACTCTGCTTATTCCCTGTTTATGTGTAACGCAGAATACAGACAGAAAGAGAAACAGATAGAATGAGAAAGCTGAACTTGCTCTAAAACAGACCACCATCAACAATCTAGGACATAACTATTACTGTAAATCATATTTTTAAACAATTTATGTAGCAATTGAAAAAAAAGAGCAGATAAAAAATCCTCCAGCTGTTTCTACTGCTTTTCAACAATCTCCTGAGAGTTACTGGCTCACTGCTTAATGTCTGGTATGTGTTCAACACAGCAGCGTCAGACAGTGGGGAATGAGAGCAGCAGGAGGTCCACAAAGAGACTGTTTTGCAAATCAATATTTCTATGGTAACATAACTGCTAGTTCCGGTATAAATTTCACTGGCCAAATGACGTTCCAAGAAAACACGTGTATTACAGCTTCTTTTTATTTCTACACAAAAAATAATATAAAATTAAATATGCAATATATATACACTACATATATAAACGTTTGGGGTCAGTTTGTTTCTTTTCAAGTTTTGTATTTTAAAGAAATTATTCTGTTCATCAAGGCGGCATTTATTGAATGTAAAAAAAAAATTATACTTTATAAAATGTATCAAATTAATACTTATTTATTAAATATTTATTTATTACTTATTGTATGTAGTTTCAAATGAAATTATTACTCCAGTTATCATTGCTTTTATTACTTTTACCAATAATAATAATAATAATAATAATAATAATAATTAATATTAGAATGATTTCTGAAGGGTCATGTGACTTTAAAATCACTGGAAGAAAAGATTAAATTAAATTATAGACTACTTTTGAACAGTTATTTTATAGTACAATAATTCTTAAAAATGTGTACAATTTGTACTGTATTTTGAATAAATAAATGCAGCCTTGTTGTGCAGAATAAGCTTATTTTAAAACATTTTGCTTATATAATATATCATATATAATATATATTTTATTTGGATTAATCAGTCAGATTGAAAAGTCTTCATGTAAAGCCAATTAATCAAATTGTAATTAATCCAAATTAAATTGCAATGAAAGATGTAGTGTAGGGTTAAAATAATCAAAATCTCAGACAAAAAGCATGCAAATACCCTTGAATAGGACAGTTTGATTAAAAAAATACATTGCACACATTAAAGATTGATGTCACATATGTTTAAATGAATTTTATGGTTAGCAAAGTACAGCAAACAAAGTATGTTCTAATAATGTTAGCTGTTGGTTAACAGCTAACATATTAACTCCTGAAGTTAATAGTGGACTTCAGGAGAAACCCCCCTGCTCTCCCCCCACTGAGCATCATGGACAGCATTGTGGCAGCAGTGGAGTCATTCAGGTTCCTGGGCACCACCATCTCTCAGGACCTGAAATGGGACACTCACATTGACTCCATTGTCAAAAAAGCTCAACAGAGGCTGTACTTTCTTCGTCAGCTGAGGAAGTTTAACCTCCCAAAGGAGCTGCTGAAACAGTTCTACACCTCCATCATTGAATCAGTCATCTGCACATCAATAACTGTCTGGTTTAGCTCAGCTACTAAGTACGACCTCCAAAGACTACGTCGAATAGTTCGGACTGCTGAGCGAATCACTGGTACAACCCTTCCTACTCCCCAAGAACTGTACTTATCCAGAGCGAGCAGAAGGGCTGCCAAAATCACTCTGGACCCCTCACACCCAGCACACTGCCTCTTTGAACTTCTACCTTCTGGTCGACGCTACAGAGCACTGCGCACCAGAACAGCCCGACACAGAAACAGTTTCTTCCCTCAGGCAATCCATCTCAAGAACACTTGATGATAATAATTGCGAAACCAACATCACTACTTGCTATACACTTTTATACACATATACACTTATTTAACCACACACTTTACATGCCAATTTGCACATAACAGCTGCACATATAACATTGTATATAGTAATAAACATGTACATACACTTGTCAATCTGTATATTTGCACTCACTCACTTCTATTTTTTTTTTTTAAATATATTTATTATCTGTTTTTTATCCTGTCTCTGTAATCCTGTTGCACTGTAGAAGCTCTGTCACGAAAACAAATTCCTAGTATGTGTGAACATACCTGGCAATAAAGCTCTTTCTGATTCTGAATCTTCTGGTTTCTGGTTAAATGTACAGCTAATAATGTAAAACAGGGTTAAGTGTTATAGTGTTAAAAGTATATGATCGTATGTCTCACTTCTTATTCTATAAAAATTATGAATGAATGATTTTGTCATTATGTATTTCTTAATTTTTTGGTCTCCTGAATGAATCTTCTCACAAATGTATGGCATTGAAGTTAAATTGCAATGTTTTAATGTATTAATTAATATATATTTAACAAAATTTGGCATTTTATTTACACAGACACAAACAAACATGTATATGTGGTTTATGAGGCCCTGTTAAATGTGATTTTTAATCATTACAAATTACAAGGACCAAAGGCATGACCTCGCAAACTGCCTTTACAAAGGTAAGGTCATACCCATGTCAATTTTGAAAACACCATAATCAAGTATACATACACACATTCACAAACTTGATTGTGTGCAATTAAAAATAATCATTACAGTAATCATTATAAATAACAACAATAATAGGGCCAATTATACACAGTCTCCATCACTGTCAGTGTGAATTAGAAAAGCAGAACTCTTGTTCCTTGGCTAAGCACACTAAACAGAGTTAAACCGAATTATAAATACGATCGCTGTAAATTGATGTGGCGTAATACTCAACACAGAGCAGCAATTATCTATCCTGTACAGTTTGTCCACAAGACTTCCGAGTTATTCCACAGGGGAGCAGTCAGTGACTCCTGTCATCAGATTTGACTATCCAGAACATGGAAAACATGGCACAAAAGCACATCACATGACAATCCATTCATCAGGGAATTTCTTTAAAACAAATAAAAGAGACAGAGCCAAGTTGTCGCATCTCTAATTATATAACGAAGATGATTTAGAGTTTCAGGATCATCATTTTGAATACGTAAACAAGAGAACATGGTGCTGGGAAACAATGTATAGACTGCATCTGGTTGAATTACATTATTGTGTTATGCGTTTGTTTAACAAAGTTAAAGGTGCAATAGCAGATCTTGGAAAATGTTAATGTTAGCCTGTTAGCACTGAAAGCCTACGTCCCACCCTACAAATCCCCATATAAGCCAAGCCTCCTGAGCACATAAATCAGAAAGAAAAGTTTATAGTACACATAACAATTATAATACCAAATGGAAAAAAGAGGGAAGGTTGTTGATGTTTGACAACCATTCTCTGTCAGAACTTTGTCCATGAGGTGTAATCTTTTATGCGCAGTCAGGTTTAGCTGAAGTATGCAATTACATATTTTGACTAGAAGGTAGGAGAGCATATCATAATGTTCGGGCCAGTGCTTAATTTGAGCCGGATTGTAGCAATGTTCGTTAGTGAGGGAAGAAGAAGACAGGGTCGGCGATTCAGGTAAGCAGAACAGTTTTATTTTTTAAATGCGTGCACAACACCCGTAGTGTATGTGTGTGCTCTCTCCCTCTTCTCCCGGCTGCTCCTTCTGTTCTCCTTAAGAAGGTTGTCTCTCCGGCCCAATCACTAGAATAAACAGGTGTTATTTATTATTTCTGATTGGCCTGCTGATTAGCCGCCGGGCTCCAAGTCTGCTCTCCCCCCTCATTGGGTGTTCAATCATGCTTACCTCTCCACACGGATCTTGCTGGATGCTGTTCTGGGAAATGTCAGATATTTGTGTTTTGCGTTTCGGCATTTACTTTAATTGATCCGGCATTAACTTTTGCGTGATGAATACCTACATGTGTGTGTGACAGAGATAGAGAGAAAGTTGAATAAGTCCAAGTGAAAAACAGCAAGCAAAGCTGTGTGATTGTGAGCACTCGCACACACATAAAGGTAGTCGCTTTCGACCAATCAGATTTCTTATGTTTACAATCACTCTCATTCATTCACATGTCATAGTGGCCTACCTAAATAATATTTGTATTTTCAAAATGCCAAAAAAGCAGTCAAGCAGACTTTTATTTATTTATTTTTTTAAACCATAAATGAATATGATAACAAGCCTGATCAAAAGAAGATGAAACTGCACCCCTGGATCAGGTTAGCAGGAGACAGAAACAAAGCGATCTCAAGTCAGCCAGAAAACATGATAGAAGAGGTAACTGTGGGCTCTTGTTGAAGATTAGACAGAGTCATTTTCACTTAGCACATAATAGTGAAGTGAACTGAATGTCAGTGGTGTTGGTAAACTGAATAGTGATGTTTTATACAATTGTTATGTTCGTAACCACTTTTCATTTATTTATTTTATCCAAGGTTGACCCATGATGTTATATTGCACAAAATAACGTACACTGTAAAAAAAAATATTGTAAAAAAAGGTCAAATGACTGGCTGCCAAACAAAAACCATAATATTACGGTAAAATTTCTTTGTTGAAATAAAACGCAAAAAATAATAAATCTACAGATATTTTCATTAAAATGTTTACAGAAAAACACTGTTATTTTACAGACGTTTCCTAGATTATTACGATCAAATCCGTTCAAAAAAGTTACACACTAAGTTTTACAGAGAAACACTGTTATTTTACAAACTTTTCCTTGATTATTATGATCGAACACCATCAATAAAGGTGCGGTCACACTTGACTTTTCCTTCCATAGACTTCCATTCATACGCACGCGAATGCGTCAGACCGGAAACGCGGGGTCATGCGTCGAGTTTCGCAGGTTGCTGCGGTGCAAAGTTCAAGCTTGGTGAACTCTAACCTGCGAAATCGCATCACTTGACTGCGTGAGATGAATCGAGGATCAAAACAGGACCTCTCTGAGCAGAAATTAAAAACATGGAGCAATCGCTGGCTTTTTTAAATGTCTAATTGGCTTGTTTAATCCCGCCCCTTTTCGCAGCGCCGCACGACAGAATTTCGCACACACAAAGCCCGGTGTGACCGCAGCTTAAAGTGACTGCACTAAAAGTTTAAGACAAAACAATGTTATTTAAAAGAGTTTTCTCTCAATGATTACAATTAAACACCTTTAATAAAATGCCAAGACATGCTCATGGTCGTAATTTAACAGTTTTATTTTGGATCAAAAACCTCTGGAAAAACAACAAGCGAGATACAACTGATTAAAATTCTCACAACTTTAAGATTACAGTTGTTGCATTTTATTGAATAGTATTTATATAAAACATGTAGAGGTTTAAGTTATATGGAATAATTCAGTTACAAATCTTAAATGAAATGGAACTGTAATGGGAAGGGGATGCTGACAAAGGAGTGCAGATCCAAATGCAGGTTTATTACACAGAGATGGTCAGGCAAGCAACAGTCAACACAGGGGCAAACAGATGTATGCAGGGAATCCAGAGTCATGGTCAAATAACAGCCAAATGGTCAGTCCCGGCATTAAACCACGTAAACAATTAACAAACAAAGCAAGGCAAGAGAAGAGAAATGCGTTATAATGTTTACAGTAACAGTATAACAAGACTTAGCAATTGGTGCGTGCGTCTGTGCTGCTTTTAAAGTCCATGTAATCAGTTCATAACGATCCTCCAACTGTGTGTGTGTAATCAGTGGGATCCGGAGCAGGTGCATGTGAGCGGAATTTATCTATTTTATTTATTGAACGGATTTGATCGTAATAATCTAGGAAAAGTCTATAAAATAACAGTGTTTTTCTGTAAACATTTTAATGAAAATATCTGTAGATTTATTATTTTTTTGCACTTTATTTCAACTAAGAAATTTTACCGTAATTTTATGAAAATTGCTGTAATTTGTCATTAATTATATAGTACATAAAATAACAGTCAAGCTGTTAATTTACAGATATTGTTTGTAATTTTTATGGACTTTTGAATATAATTTAAAATAACAGAAAAAATACTGTATAAATAATACTGTAATTTCCCTGTATAAAAAACAAAAATGTCAGTAATTTGTTTTTAATGATAAAGTACCTAAAATGACAGTCAAACTGTTAATTTAGAAAGATTGTTTGTCATTTTACTAAGTTTTGAATTTAATTTGAAATGACAAAAAAACACTGTAAAAAATTTTGAGATATTTTCTGTAAAATTAGGGTTTTTTTACAGTGTAATTAAAGGCTGTTCAGAAATCTGATGCTTTTTTGCTATAACCACTGAATAACGTCATGTTACGGGAAATCTGAAATTGTGTGGCGGACGTTAGTCACGGTAACTTTTATTTCCTGGTTTTGTTCTGGAAATTAATAATAATTTGCAAAATTAAGCACTGGTTACGAATGTTTTGATTGGACAAACTTTACTTGGTTCTACAACTCCCACAAATACATATAAACACATTAATACATATACATATGAACACTTAGTTTGATTATTGTTTTCAAGATGTGAAGAATCTTTCAACCAGCATAACAAAAAAGGGTTTCAATCCCCAATTGCAACTTTAATGTGTTATTATTAATATTAAATGAAGTTTTTTGAATGAAGGAAACATCCATATCTCATTCACACACATACACTATGAACACTTTAGCCTACCCAATTCACCTGTACCGCATGTTTTTGGACTTGTGGAGGAAAACGGAGCACCCAGAGTAAACCCACGTCAACACGGGGAGAACATGCAAACTCCACACAGAAACACCAACTCACCCAGCCGAGACTCGAACCAGCAAACTTCTTGCAGTAAGGCGAACGTGCTAGGCACTGCACCACCATGCAGCCCCAATAATTATTTAACAATTTATATATAATTTTTAAAACCCATGGGGGCTCTACTGTATTGAGAACTGGAGAATGTGATACCCTTTGGCTGAATGCTGTAGTTTCAGCCTGGCTTTGATGGATAATTCTTAAACAGAATAAGCTACAAAGTCATCTGATCTGATTCTCCTGGTCAAAACTCTGTATACAAGGCACTTTTTCCTGTAGAATTCACCTCACTAGCACTTGTATTGCTCTCAAATGCTCCAGGCTCCCAATGGATGTGTGTGCTTTTTGAGTGCATCAGTGTGTGATGAGGTGAACCTGCTGCTAATAAAGGCTAGTCTGCCCATGAGACTCTGGGTCACCATCAAACAGCACAATCCACTGCCTTATTTCACCAACACAAAGAGGACAGTCTGGCTGTTTCTGCCTCACTTCTCTCCTTGGACACATCTTCTTTAATGCCCTTTCACATAAGATAACAACTTCAAGGTTATCGATACAGTGCCAGTAAGAGTTTATGTAGTCTTTAAAGGGGCCTGAGAATTCAAAGTTGACTTGATTTTTCCAGTGTTCTATAAAAATGATGTGTAAAAAAATAAAATACATACAATTTATGGAAAAAAATTTGTGGTTGACAGAATATATAGACAGAATTATAGTTAAGTTGAAAGTAAACTACTGTATTTCATTAAATCATACAATAGTATTGGTATTGGTAAGTGTTAACGTCTACTGTACATTGTATCTTTTATAAACAATGTGTCAACACTGATGAACAATAATGACTTATTTTTGAGATTATGCTTTTGTTTTGCATTATGTCTTGTGACCAGCAGATGTCCGCAGTGTGTTACTAGTGCTTCTGACCAGTGAATCACGCCCGTGATATCAGTGTAAATCAAACAGTCAATTTAGCGAGGGTAATCAGTGTAACATTCATAGAATGAAAACAACACTAAGTATTTTTCCCAGCAACACAAATATGCCAAAACTAGCACTGGATATCTGAGGTTCTTTTATTTTTTTATTCAGTTTTCAAGCCGTGTCGACCGTTTTTCACGGATTAAGTCGAAGGATAGTAAGTGAGCGAATTTTCAAGCCTTACTTGCATAATATTCATGCATTTTTAACATGATTTCCCATGGCCAATTGATTTTAAAGTAACTAACTAATCTTTGAAAAGAGCGAGGGCTAACATCAAGCAGTGCTTCTACACAACGTTGTCTGTAGCTTATATTTTGTGAGCCTTTTTTACTGATATATTTCAGTGGATTCTAACCGTCAGTTTTCTATTGTTTATTAGCTGGAGAAAATTGTTCTGAAAGTGATTCAAGTGATATCATTTCTGTACATATTTATCATTGGGGTCTGAACTCTGCTGTTGTTTTACTTTGGGAATAATTTTTAGAAAATGTATTTTTTGTTATTCTGATGTGAAAACACAGACAAAAACACCTCCAAACACTAGTAAGGATGAGAAAGTTATAAGGGAAACCAACACTTATCACAAACAGCTTATCCACAAGCAGATATTATAAGGTGTTCAGTGTCATTCACACAACTATTCATTCATTCATTTTCTTTTCGACTTAGTCCTCTTATTAATCTGGGGTTGCCACAGTGGAATGAACTGCCAACTTAACCAGCATATGTTTTACACAGCAGATACCCTTCCAGCTGCAACCCATCACTGGGAAAAACCCATACACTCTTATTCACTACGAACACTTTTAGCTTACCCAATTCACCTGTACTGCATGTCTTTGGACTTGTGGGGTAAACCTGAGAACCCGGGAGAAACCCACACGAACGCGGGGAGAACGTGCAAACTCCACACAGAAATGCTAACTGACCCAGCCGAGGCTTGAACCAGCGACCCTTTTGCTGTGAGGCGACAGCCATACCTACTGCGCCATTCACACAACTACTAAACCAAAATTCTGAAATCCAAATATACAATCATTATTTTGGTAGTGTACATTGTTTTTCTTCTGTGCAAGTTAATACACTGAGATTAGTTCATGTCTTTTTTGGTAATTTTCAAAGTCTAACCATTTGCTTTCCACGTTTAGAGTGGTGGTCCTTCTTCTGAACCTTCTTCTGTCCATCAGTTTGAAAGCTTCAGCCACAATATTCTTACCCAACTAGCAAAATTCATTTGGCTTATATCGGACCCACACCAGACAGTTATATCCAGCCCACATACCGCATGGAATTATGGCACTGTTTTCCAGATCTGGGCCACAATTAAGCAATAGCAATACCACATATCAGCAAGAATTCAACCGAATGAGCCAGAACTGATCCTATTCTGGGCCACAGTTTGCTTTTGTTCTGGCCCAGATCTGGCCTACACCAGACACTTACATCCGGACCACTTACTGAATGGAGTATGTGGTGTCTGCTCCTGTTTGCCAGATCTGAGCCACAATAGCTATAACTACCCATATCTGTCACGTCAAAGAGCTACGATTTGACCCCTATAATTATCAAATGATCGTTGTACTTTATCTTTCCCAAAGTGACCTATCATGTGATTTAGGATAACAGTACTTGTCACATATTACCTTGGCTGCTTTGAGCGCACACCATCTTTAGCCAGAGATACTCACCCATATTTACCATATCTCATCTGGGCCACTACAGGCTCACAGCCACATTAGCCAGAGCTTACTGTGCCGAATATTAGCCAAAGTGGTCCACATATGTTTTAAGATAACTGGACCACATTTGCCATATCTTCTCTTGGCCCCTTTAGGCTAACAGCCACATTAGCCAAAGCATACAGTGCTGAATTTTAGCCAAAAGTGGTCCACATATGTTTTAAGATAACTGGGCCACATTTGTCATATCTTCTCTGGGCCACTTTAGGCACACAGCGACATTAGGCAGAGCTCACTGTGCCGAATATTTGCCAAAAGTGGTCCACATATGTTTTAAAGGGGTGGTCCAGAATGTAATTTTAAGACTTAGTTGTGTTTATAAGATGCAAAGCAATGTGTGTTCATGTCTCACTTGAAGAAAATCACATTATTTTTTCATAAATCTCTAAATAAATCATTATCTTTTTCATAAAACTCTGATTATATACAGCTACTCAGCTAACATGAAATTGACTGTCATATTTCCTAGTTCCTCTGAATCTTTGCTACAACATACCATTAAGGCTAGACTGTACATGTCATGATCAATTTTAACAAATAAAAAATCACACGCTACAGCTTCTGCTTGTTGGAGCTGCTCCTTCTTTGAGGAGATTTTAACCGAATCCAGCACTGAACAGGGAGAGATTTTGGAAGCTGTGTTTTGTCAAATCATGCTTGCTATGTATTTTATAATTCTCTGGAACATAATTAATATTGAACTGTAAGCACTTCTGTCTTTGTGTCGTGTCCTTTGAAAGCCCAAATACAGAAACAGAAATGGAAATAGCAGCGTTTGGATGCCATTTCAGCTTTCTCTGCTGTAACATTACAGCGCCTCTGGCCACGCCCCTTAGCTCCGCAGTGTGTGTGCGCAGTAAAAGTACGTTTGTGATCTCACAAAATTCGTTCAATGTAGGCTTTGCTAAGCTAACTCTGTAAAAACCTAGGTCTACCTTTGCATTGAACTTTGAGCGTCTTACATTCAGAGATGCTGTTTATGTTCACACAGCTGCATTACACATCAACAAAAGTTTAAAATATGATATCGTAGTGGACCACCCATTTAAGATAACTGGGCCACATTTGCCATTTCTTCTATTCTTCTACTTAAGGCTCAAAGCCATGTTAGCCAGCGGGTACTGTGTCGAATATTTTCCAAAAGGGGCCCACATTTGTTTTAAGATAACTGGGCCACATTTGTCATATTTTCTCTGGGCCACTTTAGGCTCACAGCCACATTAACCAGAGCTTACTGTGCTGAACATTTGCCAAATGTGACCCACATATGTTTTAAAATAACTAGGCCACATTTGCCATATTTTCTTTGGGCCACTTTGGGCTCACTGGCACATTAGGCAAAGCTCACTATGCTGAATATTCGCCAAAAGTGGCCCACATATGTCTTAAGATAACTGGGCCACATTTGCACCAACACATGTGAGCCACTTTGGGTTTAGACCCAGATCACCCTTAAATGTCTATGCCACATTTTTGCCTACTATGGCCCACATTTGTTCTCCATCATTTGGGCCAAATTTACTATTTTCCACATGGGTCACATTAGGCTCACATTCAGATTACGTTTTGCCATAAGTACCAAATCATTGCCTTATATGGCCCATATATGAATTGGAATATTTGGCCATTGTACAGGTGGGCCACTTTAGGCTCACATTCATTTTGTCTGGGCCGAAGGAAGACCCCATAATGGCCCACATTTGTATGCTATCTGAGTAACTACACCCCTCTTACCTTTGTTGCTTTGTTTGGTTACATTTGCTATGAGGGAATGATGTGCAAAAAGAAAGTTCAGTTGGAAGTGCATCAACAAACCAAAATAAAAGTCTCAGCAACTTCAGGTTCATGTGATGTTTTCCTTATAGAAACACATTTGAATTATTAATGTTCTTCAAAATCTTCAATTCAGTTATTTCTAAATATTTACAGATGACTGGCTTTTGTAGTTTGTTTCCCCAAACAATCCTAATGTTTTCTTTTTTGTGAGCTTCAGGGAGCAAGTGTTCTCATTAGGAAGTGTTGAACGCGGAAATTCCTCATTACGTGGCAATAACATTGGTGTCTTCTTCCCCTTAAGGCTCTTGACACAACTCTGAAACCAAGTTACACACACAAACACACTCTCGATGATAATCCTTCTGGCTGTTTGAGTCCAGAAACTCTCTGTAGAAACACCCCCACACACATCACTGAGTCATGCTCAAAAAGACATGCAGAGAGCAGGAATTAATCCTTTAGTTCAGATTGACTTCTGCTTTAATGCCTGGAGTCAATCATTTATGTGTAGTACTTTTATTATTTATCTTTTTTTTCTTTCAAATGTTTGAAATATTTAATCACCGCTTATCTGAGACATTAAAACATTAAAATATGTAATTATTAATATTCACACACCACAATTACTCAACAAATATACTGTACACAGAAGCCCAAATTATTTTTTAAAATAATAATAAAGAGTAATAAAGCATTTTACATTTTAAATGCTTAAGTTTGGAGTCAATGCTAGAATAAAATAGTACATTAAATAGAATTCAACATATCTTTTTGTGCAAAGATAAATAATAATAACAACAACAATAATAATAATAATAAAAGTTATAAATTTTAAAAGTAGTAGCCTGAGGAATTGAAAAAGTGACACTGCATTATGTTAACTATTTTGAACATGTTAAACGGCTGATAATAATCACAGAGATTGTTCTCCCCAGCTCTACCAAGTATTCTATTTCTAAGAACTTTCTACATCTTCAATTAAATTTACATTTCCCCCCACAGCCTTTTTGTTGCACAATCATATTTGTCATTGAACTATAAACAACAGGCAGAAGCATATTTACAATCTGAATACTAAAACATCTGCTGCCTCTGAGACCCTCAACATGATTATTTAACTATGATACATTTTTATATTGGCCATTTCACAATAAATATGCCAAATAACACAATGTTGAAAGAGCCAAAAATATCCATCTTGGCTTTCTACTCTTTGCTTGGGCTTAGTAAATAAAACATCATATTCAAGTATCTACTATTTTGAAGAGAACAACAAGTGAAGATGAAAATCAAAAATATCAATCATAGTAATATTAATTTTAAGAATTTTAAAATGGTTAGAGCAATTATTTTGTGATGTATAATTGGTGTTAATAAACATGTTGCTGAATTGTAGAACTCATGCAAACCTCCACAGCATTATCATCACATCGCTTTTTTTCCTACTGTTTACTCACTGTGGTCAATTTAGTTTCATGTTTATTTGGCTGTTGAGATTACACATATTTGAAATGGGATATTTTCTCACAGCCTACCACTGCAAGTGTGTTTCAAACATTTAAAGTACAAAACAGAACTGCTCTGTGAGCATAGAGTGCTTTTAGAAGCTGACATCGAAGATTATGGAAAGTAACATTACATTTCTGACACGTTTAAAGAGTTTGAAGAGGGGCCAGTCACAGCACATTGCAAATCAGATCACTCTGGGCTTTAAGGGAAAAAAAAGGGTCTTTGGAGAAACTTGAACTCAATTTCAGAGAATTTCACAGTATTTCAGACAGACTGGGGAGGTCTTCCAGTAATGCAGGGTCTGTGAAAATTAATGTGTTTATTTTACATAAAATTTTGCACTACCTACAACAAGCAAAATGTAGACCTGGACCACAAATAGTAAGATTCTGATCCTGCATTCACTGGTGAATGTCTTCATGATCTAGTTGTTAGGAAGAGGAAGATGAACTGGACCACATGCAAAACACACACATGATACACTCTATAGACGTACACACATGATATGCTCCATACAAATGCATCCATGATACAATCTGTACATATACACTTGCACACATGACACATTCTATAATTATAGACACACTCTATACATATATATTAAATACAATGGATACATTCCATACTTATATACTCACGATACACTCTATACATATAGACACACAGCATACATTCTATATATATATATATATATATATATATATATATATATATATATATATATGCACACAGAATACATTCTTTACATATACACATGATACAATCTGTACATATACACTCTAAACAAATACATGGATACACTCCATACATATGCACACACTCTATCCACATGATACATTCTGAACATATACAGACACGATATACTCTATAAATATAGAGACATGATACATATACAATACACTCTATACATATAGACACATTCTATACATATGGACACAGACTATATTCTATACTTATACACACATGATATATTCTCTGCACATATACAATCTATACATTTGCAGACATGATATATTCTATACATATACAATCTCTATACAAATACACACACAATACACTCATGTCAGTATTGAGGATAGAACCTGGGTCTCTGGTGTGAAAGGTAAACGATGTTACCACTGCGCTACTGGGAGGTGATGAACCCTCTCAACGAAAGGACATGACACACTCCATACAAATGCACACATGCTACACTCGGTACATATGCACACAGTTTACATTATATACACTCTATACATATGCAAACACATACATGATGCACTCTATACATATACACACATGATACAATCTGCACTTATACACTCTATACATATACACTCGCATACATGATACAATCTGTACATATACATTTGCATACATAACACACTCTATACATATGCACATGATACATTCTATACTTATAGACACACTTCTTACATATACATTAATTACAGTGAATACAATCCATACTTACACACTCTATTCATATGACACATGATACTTATAGACACACTTTATGCATATACATTAATTACAGTGAATACATTCCATACTTATACTCACGATACACTCTATTCATATAGACACACATGATACATTCTATACACGATACACACATTCTACACACATGATAGAGTCTATACATATACAGACATGATACATATACATACATACATACAGTACATACTCTATACACATGATACATACTGAACATATACACACACAATACACATGCCTATATAATACGCTCCATATACAGTATATGCTCACATGATACATTTCCACATATGATACATTCTATTCCTAAACAGACATGACACATTCTCTACATATTCACACATGATACATTCAATACACACATACATTCTATACTTATACACACATGATACAATCTGTACATATACATTCCGAACATATACAGACACGATACATACATATACACATATGATACATTCTATGCACATATACACACATTATACTCTTTATACATACATTCTATACATTTGCAGACATGATACATTCTACACATATACAGTCTCTATACAAATACACACACAATACACTTATGTCAGTATCGAGGATAGAACCCGGGTCTCTGGTGTGAAAGGTGAACGATGTTACCACTGCGCTACTGGGAGGTGATGAACCCTCACAACGAAAGGACATGACACACTCCATACATATACACACAGTGTACATTATATACACTCTATACATGTACACACATGATACAATCTGCACATATACACATACACTTGCATACATGAAACACTCTATGCATATGCACACATGATACTTATAGACACACTTTATACATATACATTAATTACAGTGAATACATTCCATACTTATACTCACGATACACTCTATTCATATAGACACACATGATACATTCTATACACACACACGATAGAGTCTATACATATACAGACATGATACATGTAAACACATGATACAATCTGTACATATACATACATGGATACAGTACATACATATGCACACACATGATACTGTACATACTGAACATATACACACGCAGACATGATACACTCCATATACAGTATATGCTCACATGATACATTTCCACATATGATACATTCTATTCCTAAACAGACATGATACATTCTCTACATATTCACACATGATACATTCAATACACACATACATTCTATACTTATACACACATGATATATTCTATGCACATATACACTCTATACATTTGCAGACATCATACATTCTCTACATATACACTCTATACATATAGACAGACATGATACATTCTTTGCACATATACACACATTATACTCTTTATACATACATTCTATACATTTGCAGACATGATACAGTCTACACATATACATATACATATGATACAATCTGTACATATACATACATGGATACAGTACATACATATGCACACATTCTATACACATGATACATACTGAACATATACAGTCACAATACACATGCCCACATAATACGCTCCATATACAGTATATGCTCACATGATACATTTCCACATATGATATATTCCATTCCTAAACAGACATGATACATTCTCTACATATTCACACATGATACATTCAATACACACATACATTCTATACTTATACACACATGATACAATCTGTACATATACACTCTATACAAATACATTCCATACATATAAAGACACGATACATACATATACACATATGATACATTCTATGCACATATAAACACATTATACATACATTTGCAGACATGATACATTCTACACATATACAGTCTCTATACAAATACACACACAATACACTTATGTCAGTATCAAGGATAGAACCCGGGTCTCTGGTGTGAAAGGTGAACGATGTTACCACTGCGCTACTGGGAGGTGATGAACCCTCACAACGAAAGGACATGACACACTCGATACATATACACACAGTGTACATTACATACACTCTATACATATACACGCTCTATACATGTACACACATGATACAATCTGCACATATACACTCGCATACATGATACGCTCCATACATATGCACCCATGATACAATACAGACACTCTATACATTTACAATACACTTTATACATATAGACACAGAATACATTCTATACTTATACACACATGATATATTCTATGCACATACACACTCTATACTCTATACTGAGAGGTGATGAACCCTCACAACGAAAGGACATGACACACTCCATACAAATGCACACATGCTACACTCTAATACAAATACACACACAATACACTTATGTCAGTATCGAGGATAGAACCCGGGTCTCTGGTGTGAAAGGTGAACGATGTTACCACTGCGCTACTGAGAGGCGATGAACCCTCACAACGAAAGGACATGACACACTCCATACATATACACACAGTGTACATTATATACACAACATAGGCAAAACACATACATGATGCACTCTATACATATACACACTCTATACATGTACACATGATACGCTCCATACAAATGCACACATGATACAATCTGCACATATACACTCTATACATATACACTTGCATACATGATACTCTATACATATGCACACGATACATTCTATACTTATAGACACACGATACACACACTCTATACATATGCACACATGATAGAGTCTATACATATACAGAAATGATGCAATCTGTACATATACATACATGGATACAGTACAAACATATGCACACACTCTATACATATAGTACATTCTGAACATATACACACACAGTGTGCACATAAACAGACATGATTCTCTACCTATAGAGACATGATACATTCTATACTTATAGACACATTCTACACATATACACACATCATACATTCTATACATATGCACACAGAATACATTCTATACTTATACACACTACACATGTGCACACATGATAAAATCTGTACACACACACTCTATACATATGCACACATGAGACATACTATAATTATAGACACACTCTATACATATACATTAAAAACAGTGGATACATTCCATACTTATACACTATTTATATAGACACACATGATACATTCTATACTTAGACACACACACTCTATACATGATAGTCTATACATTTACACACACGATACGCTCCATACATATGCATCCATGATATAATCTGTACATATACACTTGCATACATGATACACTATACATTCTATACTTATAGGCACACTTTATACATATACATTAAATACATTCCATACTTATACACTCTATACATATAGACACACATGATACATTCTATGCATATACACACCCGTGATACATACTATGCATATACACCCATGATACATTCTATATTTATAGACACACAGTAGAGTCTATACATATACACACACTCTGAACATATACACACACAATACACTCTATACAGTTGCACATACAATACACGATGCATATAGACACACATGATACATTCTATATATATATACACACACGAAACATTCTATGCACATATACACTCTATTCATATATTTGCAGACATGATACATTCTATACATATACAATCTCTATACAAATACACACATGTCAGTATTGAGGATAGAACCCGGGTCTCTGGTGTGAAAGGTAAACGATGTTACCACTGCGCTACTGGGAGGTGATGAACCCTCACAACGAAAGGACATGATACGCTCCATATACAGTATATGCTCACGTGATACATTTCCACATATGATACATTCTATGCACATATAAACACATTATACATACATTCTACACATATACAGTCTCTATACAAATACACACACAATACACTTATGTCAGTATCGAGGATAGAACCCGGCACTCTATACATATACACACATGATACAATCTGCACTTATACACTCGCATACATGATACAATCTGTACATATACATTTGCATACATGACACACTCTATTCATATAGACACACATGATACATTCTGAACATATACAGACACGATACACTATACACTTTATACATATATACATTCACAATACACTTTATACATATAGACACAGAATACATTCTACACATATACAGTCTCTATACAAATACACACACAATACACTTATGTCAGTATCGAGGATAGAACCCGGGACTCTGGTGTGAAAGGTGAACGATGTTACCACTGCGCTACTGGGAGGTGATGAACCCTCACAACGAAAGGACATTCCATACTTATACACTCACAATACACTCTATTCATATAGACACACATGATACATTCTATACACACACTCTACACATATGCACACATAATAGAGTCTATACATATACAGACATGATACAATCTGTACATATACATACATGGATACAGTACATACATATGCACACGCTCTATACACATGATACATACTGAACATATACACACACAATACACATGCAGACATGATACACTCTATACTTATGCCCACATAATACGCTCCATATACAGTATATGCTCACATGATACATTCAATACACACATACATTCTATACTTATACACACATGATACAATCTGTACATATACACTCTATACAAATACATGAATACACTCCATACATTCTGAACATATACAGACATGACACACTCCATACAAATGCACACATACTACACTCTAATACATATGCACACGCAAAACACATACATGATGCACTCTATACATATACACATGATACAATCTGCACATATACACATACACTTGCATACATGAAACACTCTATACATATGCACACATGATACTTATAGACACACTTTATACATATACAATAATTACAGTGAATACATTCCATACTTATACTCACGATACACACTATTCATATAGACACACATGATACATTCTATACACGATACACACACATGATAGAGTCTATACATATACAGACATGATCCATGTAAACACATGATACATACTGAACATATACACACACAATACACTCTATACACATGCAGACATGATACACTCTATACATATGCCCACATAATACGCTCCATATACAGTATATGGTCACATGATACATTTCCACATATGATACATTCTATTCCTATACAGACATGATACATTCTCTACATATTCACACATGATACATTCAATACACATACGATACAATCTGTACATATACACTCTATACAAATACATTCTGAACATATACAGACACGATACATACATACGGCATTCTATGCACATATACACACATTATACGTACTATACATTTGCAGACATGATACATTTTATACATATACAGTCTCTATACAAATACACACACAATACACTTATGTCAGTATCGAGGATAGAACCCGGGTCTCTGGTGTGAAAGGTGAACGATGTTACCACTGCGCTACTGAGGTGATGAACCCTCACAATGAAAGGACATGACACACTCCACACAGTGTACATTATATACACTCTATACATGCTCTATACATGTACACACATGATACAATCTGCACATATACACTCGCATACATATGCACCCATGATACAATACAGACACTCTATACATTTACAATACACTTTATACATATAGACACAGAATACATTCTATACTTATACACACATGATATATTCTATGCACATATACAGTCTATACATTTGCAGACATCATACATTCTCTACATATACACTCTATACATATAGACAGACATCATACATTCTTTGCACATATACACACATTATACTCTTTATACATACATTCTATACATTTGCAGGCATGATACATTCTACACATATACAGTCTCTATACAATTACACACACAATACATTTATGTCAGTATCGAGGATAGAACCCGGGTCTCTGGTGTGAAAGGTGAACGATGTTACCACTGCGCTACTGAGAGGTGATGAACCCTCACAACGAAAGGACATGACACACTCCATACAAATGCACACATGCTACACTCAGTACATATGCACACAGTTTACATTATATACACTCTATACATATGCAAACGCAAAACACATACATGATGCACTCTATACATATACACACATTATACAATCTGCACTTATACACTCTATACATATACACACATGATACAATCTGTACTTATACACTCTATACATATACACTCTATACATATACATTCTACACATATACAGTGAACGATGTTACGACTGCGCTACTGAGAGGTGATGAACCCTCACAACGAAAGGACATGACACACTCCATACAAATGCACACATGCTACACTCGGTACATATGCACACAGTTTACATTATATACACTCTAATACATATGCACACGCAAAACACATACATAATGCACTCTATACATATACACACTCTATACATGTACACACATGATACAATCTGCACATATACACATACACTTGCATACATGAAACACTCTATACATATGCACACATGATACTTATAGACACACTTTATACATATACATTAATTACAGTGAATACATTCCATACTTATACTCACGATACACTCTATTCATATAGACACACGATACATTCTATACACGATACACACACTCTACACACATGATAGAGTCTATACATATACAGACATGATACAATCTGTACATATACAAACATGGATACAGTACATACCCACACACTCTATACACATGATACATACTGAACATATACACACACAATACACATGCCCACATAATACGCTCCATATACAGTATATGCTTACATGATACATTTCCACATATGATACATTCTACTCCTAAACAGACATGATACATTCTCTACATATTCACACATGATACATTCAATACACACATACATTCTATACTTATACACACACATGATACAATCTGTACATATACACTCTATACAAATACATTCCGAACATATACAGACACGATACATACATATACACATATGATACGTTCTATGCACATATACAGACATTATACTCTTTATACATACATTTGCAGACATGATACATTCTACACATATACAGTCTCTATACAAATACACACACAATACACTTATGTCAGTATCGAAGATAGAACCCGGGTCTCTGGTGTGAAAGGTGAACGATGTCACCACTGCGCTACTGGGAGGTGATGAACCCTCACAACGAAAGGACATGACACACTCCATACATATACACACAGTGTACATTATATACACTCTATACATATACACACACACATGATACAATTTGCACATATACACTCGCATACATGATACGCTCCATACATATGCACCCATGATACAATACAGACACTCTATACATTTACAATACTTTTTATACATATAGACACAGAATACAGTCTATACTTATACACACATGATATATTCTATGCACATATACAGTCTATACATTTGCAGACATCATACATTCTCTACATATACACTCTATACATATAGACAGACATCATACATTCTTTGCACATATACACACATTATACTCTTTATACATACATTCTATACATTTGCAGACATGATACATTCTACACATATACAGTCTCTATACAATTACACACACAATACACTTATGTCAGTATCAAGGATAGAACCCGGGTCTCTGGTGTGAAAGGTGAACGATGTTACCACTGCGCTACTGAGAGGTGATGAACCCTCACAACGAAAGGACATGACACACTCCATACATATACACACAGTGTACATTATATACACAACATAGGCAAAACACATACATGATGCACTCTATACATATACACACTCTATACATGTACACACATGATACGCTCCATACAAATGCACACATGATACAATCTGCACATATACACTCTATACATATAGACTTGCATACATGATACTCTATACATTTGCACACGATACATTCTATACTTATAGACACACGATACACACACTCTATACATATGCACACATGATAGAGTCTATACATATACAGAAATGATGCAATCTGTACATATACATACATGGATACAGTACAAACATATGCACACACTCTATACATATGGTACATTCTGAACATATACACACACAATACACTATATACACATGCAAACATGATCCACTCTATACATTTGCCCACATAATACGCGTCATATATATGGTCACATGATACATTCTATACATAAACAGACATGATTCTCTACCTATAGAGACATGATACATTCTATACTTATAGACACATTCTACACATATACACACATCATACATTCTATACATATGCACACAGAATACATTCTATACTTATACACACTATACATGTGCACACATGATAAAATCTGTACACACACACTCTATACATATGCAAACACATACATGATGCACTCTATACATATACACACATGATACAATCTGCACTTATACACTCTATACATATACACTCGCATACATGATACAATCTGTACATATACATTTGCATACATGACACACTCTATACATATGCACACATGATACATTCTATACTTATAGACACACTTCTTACATATACATTAATTCATGTAGTGAATACAATCCATACTTATACACTCTATTCATATAGACACACATGATACATTCTGAACATATACAGACACGATACACTCTATACATTCACAATACACTTTATACATATAGACACAGAATACATTCTATACTTATACACACATGATATATTCTATGCACACATACACTCTATGCATATAGACAGACATGATACATTCTTTACACACATTATACTCTTTATACATACATTCTATACATTTGCAGACATGATACATTCTACACATATACAGTGAACGATGTTACGACTGCGCTACTGAGAGGTGATGAACCCTCACAACGAAAGGACATGACAATATATCCATACAAATGCACACATGCTACACTCGGTACATATGCACACAGTTTACATTATATACACTCTAATACATATGCACACGCAAAACACATACACTTGCATACATGAAACACTCTATACATATGCACACATGATACTTATAGACACACTTTATACATATACATTAATTACAGTGAATACATTCCATACTTATACTCACGATACACTCTATTCATATAGACACACATGATACATTCTATACACGATACACACACATGATAGAGTCTATACATATACAGACATGATACATGTAAACACATACTGAACATATACAATACACTCTATACACATGCAGACATGATACACTCTATACATATGCCCACATAATACGCTCCATATACAGTATATGCTCACATGATACATTTCCACATATGATAAATTCTATTCCTAAACAGACATGATACATTCTCTACATATTCACACATGATACATTCTATACTTATACACACAAGATACAATCTGTACATATACTTTCTATACAAATACATGAATACACTCCATACATTCTGAACATATACAGACACGATACATACATATGATACATTCTATGCACATATACACACATTATACTCTTTATACATACATTCTATACATTTGCAGACATGATACATTCTACACATATACAGTCTCTATACAAATACACACACAATACACTTATGTCAGTATCGAGGATAGAACCTGGGTCTCTGGTGTGAAAGGTGAACAATGTTACCACTGCGCTACTGAGAGGTAACATTGGATGATGGAGTGTGGCTAGATAACGTTATCATGGACAATCAGTTGAGATATATGTTTTTAAGAAAGCATTTTAAAAGTATATATATATATATATATATATATATATATATATATATATATATATATATTAGGCAAAGCAAAGTATACTGTATAGGCAGAAAAAATGTTGTAAAGATAAGATACCACACGCACACACATCTGATTGGTTGAAACATTGTATCGATTGGTTGAAACATTGAATCATAAGGTCCACCCTTTTTGACCCTGGAACACTTAGAACTCTGCAAAATCAGGACGTGCCTTAGGGGAGCACCTCGACCATCTCAAAGCTTAGGGAAAATAGCTGTGGAGGAACTGCCATTTGGTGTGTCTATTGGAACAGCCACATTGAACGAGTGGCTGCTCTTGTGTCCTGCTTCTCTGCCACTGTGAACTCGTGCCACTGTGAAATGTTACTTTAATTCAGCATCAAAGTGATAAGGCTTGAGCTGACACATCCAAGGGTATACAACACCTAAAGGTAGTAGAGGTCCAGATGTGGTTTCTGGCAGCAGCGTTTTGTCACAGAAGGTGCCGATGGACTGGTGTTTATGTAAATCCACATGCCTGCCAGAGTTTTCTTTTGGGGATGTGTTGATGGAAAACAGCGTGCAATAAAAATGTTACACGAACACAGACTATTTTTAAGTTTAATATTAGAACTGCATCATTATTTCCATAAACGCAATCCTCTGTTCCAGTAGTCATGAAAAGTTCCAGTAATGTAGTGTAGCCTTTTCTCGTCTATGTACAGTGTCATGACATCAGGCTGAAAATAAAAATCCTTAAAATACTCTTAACGAAATTTATTTAATATATTTATACATCAGACAAAAATAATCATCATCCAACAACAAACACTTTATATGGGCTTAATTTAAACAAATTAAGTTGAACATTGCTACATTTAATTAGTGTTATAATTCTCAGCGATCTAGCAGCTGCAGATCGCTAACGAACTACAAATATGCCGGTTTATGGACTACAAATCCAGTCATGCAACACACACAGACACTCACCTGCTCCAAGTCACTATTGATTAGACACTCACAGCTGAAGCTGCTTAAGGACTGCACTATAAATACAGCACACTAGCACAGTTGTGGCTGAGTCTTGTTATCTGTTTAGTGACATTACAACGCGTTACCTTTGTCTCGCTTTGCCGTGTTTTTGACCCTCGCCTTGTTTCTTTGTTTGTTTGTTTGTTTTAAGTGTCTGCTGCCTGCCTCGTGACCATCTGCCTGTTATTTTGACTATGACTCTGGATTGCCCTAATACATCTGTTTGCTAGTGGTGGGCAAAGCGAGGCTTCATAAAACATTGAAACAGTTGAAACTTCGAAATTTGTCGAAGCTTTGAAACGTTTCGAAACCCCCCTCTACAGTGACGCCTAGTGGTCATTTATGTATTGAACTGGAACAGCTTCAGCAAAGAACAGTTGAGCAAATTGAGGTATTAAACCTCACTTTGTACGATTGAACCCTCAAAGGATATAGTGGAGTGGATAGGGTTCCTGGCTACCATGCGGGGATTGTTAGTTCGAATCCAGGCTGATACAGTTATTTTGACATGCTTTAATATCAGTTTGAGATGCTTTGTTCATGTATTGTTTTGCTTCAACATTGGCCTGACATCCGAATAAACACTTTGTGAATAAATATGGCTTGTTTTGGTCATAAAGAAGGGCTGTTGCCAGATCAGATACAGTTGTGGACAGAAGTTAACAATAATTATTTATATTATTCTTAAAAATTCATATTTATTGTATTTTATTAACGTCTACCCCAACCCTAAACCCAACCATCACAGTACTGTAAAAATATTAATTATTGTTTTACAGTTATAAAAATGATGCTAAATTTATGGCGTATCTGCAGCTGTATCCTATCTAGACTACACCATGAACAGTAACATGATTAAAATACATAAAATCTGGATTTTGGAGTATTTTTACAAGTTGGGATTCAAACCCAAAAGGTATTTGAAGCCTGTAACAACACACACACACGCACGGTACACTAGGCCATACGAGACAGAAGCTAATTTCTGACCTTGTCAGTCAAATGCAGATTCTCCAGGTCTCGAAACATTTCTGAACTGATCAGTGCTTTGAATCGCTTTAGTCACGTGACCAGGTGTTTTGAAACACTTTAGTCACGTGACCTGGGTGTTTCGAACCACTTGCGATTCGGGATCTCGACACTGTGTCGAAACGTCAGTTTCATGTTAGCCATCCCTACTGTTTGCTCCTGTGTTGACCATTGCTTGTCTGACCATCCTGTTGACTAATCATTACTAGTGGGATGTGAAGAGACTTTAACCAGGACAACAAAAAATGTTTCTGAAGACAATCACCTACTGCACCTTTAAGGGACAAAACATGTCAGATGCAAGTAAACTCTAAACTTATTGATCAGAGTGCATCTGTTTATGCTCAAAGATTCTGCTCATATCAGTTAGATTCTGAAATAAGTGCTCTGAATGAGCCAGGTGAGAACGCAGCCTTAGTACCATTGAGATGAACAATACAACCCATGCATCATAACTGCTTATTGCAAACAGTGTCAAAGGGTTTGCATCATTATGCTACTAGATGCCAGCGCTCCAGCTTGTCACGAACACATTGCAGGCAATAATGCTGTAAATAATTTTCTTGCACAAACTATTAGCTTCACCTCGGTGTATCACCAGGAGCCAAGGGTATTACTTTTTTGGAGCCTGTTTACGCTTTCTTGACATTCAAAAAGCTGGTAGTTGTTGATTAGTATTCTAGAAATCACGATAGTTTTTGCCAATATAAATATTCTTTAATGTTGGAAGGGGGGGGGGGGGGGTTTAAAAGTCACCTGTACATCTTGAATGGCCTGGGGGTTAGTAATTTAATAGCTATTTTGTTTGGTGAACCATCCCTCCATGTCCATGTTCATTTTGGCCATTCGTTTACACTGAAATAATGCTTTTAGAATTGATAAAGTGAATAGATTTGAAAAATATTTTGGTTAGCAGTGGACTGTGAAAATTAGGCTTTTGGAAATGATGATACACTTCTTGTCATGTGACCAATTCAGCTAAAATTGTGGAGGACATTGTACAGCCGTTGTTTTGGAACGCGAGTTTGAACATGCTCCAGATCGCTTTTCTTCAAAGGACACAGAACGTTAACTCAGAGCTGTTGTTTTGGCTTGTCTCCCAGTATCTCACTCACTTTTTCAATTTTTAACTTACTGTTGTGTTACTCAGAGCAACAACTCCACCTCACTTTTGGTCTATTTATAAAACTTGTTTAGATTAGAACAATTATTTTATTAAAATGACAAAACAAAGTTCTGAGTATTAAAATAAATAAATAAATCTTGCTGCCTTACATTTTGGTTGATTCAATGTTTCTACTCTAATCTCAACTTACATCAATCAAACTGACTAAAAATATTAGGTTAAACTTTATATATCTTAAAAAGCTTGTTGAAACCTGATTGACTTATTAAACTAAGTTAAAGCAACATAAAAATATTTGTTGTCTTGACTGTTTGTAATTCATTTTTTTACAGTGTACCTGTGAAGGCGATTAAGGTCAAATTGACTGCAAGCATTTAACTGTCTGCCAATTTTTTTTGTACTTTGAATATGCACTCAGTCATCACCTAGCAACTGTTTGCTAACAAAAACGTAACTTTTCTGAAATTATGAACTTCACTTTAACCCTTGCTCTCGTGCTTCCTGTACAAAGTGAGGTGCGCAAATTCACAAATGATCTAACTCATACATAATTAGGTTAAATAAAAAAAGGACATATTTTTAGGATAATGACTTCACAAAATATGATGACAGACATTAGAAGCTTAACTCTAAAATATCAACGGAAGCTCCAAATACAATTTTGACAAATTTAATATTCATGTACAGTTGCACTATGACCATTCTAGTAGTTATAACATTCTGGTATTTCAAGTGTTAAACAATGAGTTATGTTTTCCTTCAGGAAATTCAGCTCAAGTTTCATTATTGCTATTACTTTGCACAATTTGTTTCTTTTCAGCATCATTGATAGTTGCTATCAAAGTCCCTTTAAGGCATGTCATTTCACTTGGCGGGCCTCTTTGAAACACCTCTCAGGCAGTATGCTTGGGCATTCTGTCTGAATAGGGAAACATAAAATTCTCTAAAACTGTTTGCCAATCTTACGATTACATTACATATTTGGAATCACCAATAAAAGTAAACAACAACAGTCTCATAAGTTTAATTTCTAAATGTTTAAATCAAACAAAATCTGCATTTTTTCAGGTTGCCCGAACTAATGCGCATGCACACTCGAAAGAAACGAGATCACGACACCAACCTCATTCATGGCCGTGTTACAAATGATCATCCTCTGTATAATGATCATCTGATCGCGCTGATCTTCTAAAGTAATTCACAACTTGGTCTTGATACTGAATCTCCACCAGAAATGACAGCGACTCTTTGTTTACTATTAAGTTTTTGGGCATTTGAGTAGTTGCCGTCATGTGATATGGCAGGACAAACTGTACCTCCCGTTCATTTTATACAGATTACAAAACCAAAAAACTTTTGTATTCAATTGTTAATTTAAAAGTAGATTTCAAGCTTTATATGCGTCTTATTTCTGTGAAGCAAGTATTTGTTGAGATTCCAGCGAGTTTGTTGACCACCAAAAAACTGTCATAAAAACACACATCTGGACTGAGCTTCTCCCCCAGAGAGTCGTCAGACTATACGATCAATGTTTGGCTCGTGTATTAGTAGGTGGAGCTTCATTCGCCATACTGACCGTTATACTTTTCGCCATTCAAAAACTACACAAGTGACATGTCTTGTGTATTCTATAGTCTTTGTTGCTACGGAACATGCTGTGTAAGCTGTGGCTTCCAAAGTGTACATCGTTTCAAGAACTCCCTTGTGTTGCTGTTTTTCTAACGGCCATTACTCAAACATAATTTCTCCTTAAAAGTGTCATCCCGTTGAAAAATCCCATATCACATCCATCCAATAAACATAAAATGCTGGTAAGTAACTCATGAAAAACACCAGATGCTTGGTCCAACTTTATTTTTTCCAAATTTTCCCCCATTCCATTAACCTAATGGTGTCACAGTCACTCTGTGTGGTTAGCACTGTTTATAATTGCTCTTAAAAGTCACAATGATAAATTAAACACAGGATGCAGATTTTTTTCCAGACCTCCCTAAAACATAACCCCAACAAAAGACTATTTTGATCCTAAATCAAGCTCTGACAGTAATTTTCTCTCCCTCATCCAGGAAATAGCTTACAGTAGTACTTACCATAAATGTTACTTGGTTCCTATAATCGGATACAATGAGAACAGAGACTGATTACTCAACCGAGTTTTTACATGATGAACGGACAGAGACCCACTGACGTATCTACTGTTTGCTCTCTCGTTAAATGAGTTTACCTGTCAGGTGATGTCAAACAGTAGGTGACAGGAGGGACTCATTCATCAACATGCTGCAGTTTTGAGATTTGTGGGATAATTGGAGCCAGACTCCTCCGGTTCTCTCTGTTACAACCAGCCAACAAGCCATCGGTCCCACACACACAGCATGTGGGAGATTGATGGATCTACAGTCACAGGATTAATCAGAGAGAGCGCATCTAAATCTATCCAGCACATCCTGAGGAGACGAACGGCATCACTCTGAGTTTTCTTACTCTGAGATCTGTTGCTTTGCGGTCACAGAACTGCCGAACATCAGCATCAGGGCACTGCCAGTCTAATCCTCCAAAATGGTTAAATTACCGTCACCATGGTGATGCTGCCATAGCAACTGAGTTTCCGGCGGTAATGATAGTCTGCACACATTTGAGGAAGAGCATGTGAGAGTTATTTACATGTGCCCTTTAAGTAGCTTAATACCAACAAACACATCCCTTTAGTTAGTACGAGATTGTGGTTAACGAACAAGGAACAATTCATTGGTCGCAATATTTAATAAAAGTTACTATGTGGCTTAAAAATTAACAATTGTTCATTGTTAGTTTATGGTAGCTCAGGTAAGCAAAGCTTTACAATAACCAATAACCTAATTAGTCTACCTTAGTTAAAGCATTAGCTAAAAATTACCAATACATTCATTGCAGTATTTATTAATCTCTGTTAACGATACTTAATATAAACACACATTTTCATTATCAAGTAATAATTTAAAATAGCATCCCTCTTGTTAGTTGATACATTAACCACTGTAATGAGTAATATACACTAACCAGCCACTTTATTAGGTACAATTTACTAGTACCGAGTTGGACCCCAACTACATTACTTAACATTAACTGTGCCCAGCATTGCAGTGTTAATGACTCCAAGTTAAGTTAAGTTAGTAAAGTTAATCTATTTTAAGTTAAGTTAGGCTATTTTAGGTTAAGTTAGGCTATTTTAAGTTAAGTTAAAGTTAATCTACTTTAAGTTAAGTTAGTTAAGTTAAGCTATTTTAAGTTAGCTACAGTAGCTCTCTGCAACTCTCATATGGTCCCCACTGAAGCCAAGCAGGGCTGCGCCTGGTCAGTACCTGGATGGGAGACCACATGGGAAAGCTAGGTTGCTGCCGGAAGTGGTGTTAGTGAGGCCAGCAAGGGCAGTCAACCTGCAGTCTGTGTGGGTCCTAATGCCCCAGTACAGTAATGGGGACGCTATCCTGCTCAGTGAGCGCCGTCTTTCGGATGAGACGGTAAACCGAGGTCCTGACTCTCTGTGGTCGGTAAAAATCCCAGGATGTCCTTCGAAAAACAGCAGGAGTTTAATCCTGGCATCCTGGCCAAATCTGCCCACTGGCCTCTGTCCATCATGGTCACCTAACCCTCCCCATATCATAATTGGCTTCATCACTCTCTCTCCTCTCCACCAATAAGCTGGTGTGTGGTGTGCGGTCTGGCGCAAAATGGCTGCCGTCGCGTCATCCAGGTGGATGCTGCACACTGGTGGTGGATAAGGAGATTCCCCCCTATTGTGTAAAGCATTTTGAGTGCCCAGTAAAGCGCTAAATTAATGTAAGGAATTATTAATATTAAGTTAAGTTGCTGTGAATGTTGCTGTATTAATCTTTGTTGATGGCATCAAATATAAGTTGAGTTCACAATGAGGTAACACTTTGTAATAATATCCAGTTCACAATAAGTTCATATCAGATACAATTATGTATTATCTAGCATAAGTTATACATATGTTCCAGTTCTTATTATTCATTTCTGTATCGGTTTCTTGCAGCTATTAAATAGAGAAAAATAAATAATTGTGATTTGATGGCAACAACTGACTTATTTGGCAACAACTGACAACTGACTATTTTTTCTACAATGGAAATCATTTTACAAACAATCCACTACCAAACGTTCTTTAAAATATCTTCTTTTGAGTTCACTAGAAACAAAATCAGATACAGGCTCAAAACAACAGTTTTGGACTGAGGAAATAACGTGTACATGTTACTGTTTAGGTGAACTGATTTGTTAAAGACTACACAATATATCAGTGACCAATACTTGCTTAAGCATTTTTCATTTTTAGTTTATATTAGCGTATGTAGTCAACCAGTGCTAACAAATTAAATCTTATTGTTACAGCAGAAACAATAAAACCTTTTTGGCACAAGCAAATGCATGTTACCTTTGTCTGACCCCTGGGGTGGAAGGAATATCTAATTTCATATCTCATAACTTCGCAAGGATCATCATCTGTCTGGTTACTGAAGAGCTTTACGGGAAGATCACCAAATCTAACGTGGCGCGTTGCTGCAGCAGACATGGACAGATTGATGGCAAACATTAGTGACCTTCATGAAATGAGTGGTTGTAGCGTTTTGAGCATTCAGCCTTCACGTAAGTGCCCTACATATGTGTGACAAGAGCCTGAGGCGGAGAAAAACAGGGGCTGCTGCTGGCTGAACATGGCATGTGTTACAAATCTCTGTTTGAAATAGACCATCAATAATAGTGAACGAATCAAACGCTGATGGGGAGCCTGAAAACAGCCATTTTTCACCTCCAACTAAGGCATTCGTTTCACATTAGTGAAGTATTAAGCAATCCATCAGTGATGTCAGAGGGACTGATCTGTAAACAAGGATGAAATGAAATCTACGTCGACCGGTTACATCCACAAAGCATACGATTATTACATTGTTTTTCTGATTGGTCTGTTGTGACATTTAATGCTCAAATGTTGAGTATAATCACTGTATATAGCTGATGGCAACATTGACACACATTGCACAGCTTTTGAATTTTCTTCAAATATCTCAATGGAGGACACTTTGTTGTCATTTTGGCCCAAGTCCTCACAGGTAAAGAATCAAAGTATTATTTTAGATGACTCCATAAAATTTGTCAAACAAATCTTCAATGTGATTGGTTCTAGTTCTCCTTGGAAGATCTTAGACTTCTCATGGGTGTATGCAGCAGTTCAGATATTTAGGTGGCTGCTTGACAGTAAAAAGATTTAAAAACAAATAATATGATTTTTAAAAAGGTTACTAAATTGAACAGGGAGATAGTGAAGTACATTTAGGTATGGAGTGATATGATCCCTCTTTTTACTTTTTAAAAGGAATGCAGTATTCTGCATTAATTGAAGACGAGTGATTTGAGTTTTGCAAATGTCATGGTACAAAGAGTTGCAGTAGTCAAGTGGTAAAAGCATCTATGGCAATCTTCAAGGTCTTGTCAGTGAGAAATTTTTGCAAGTGAACAGAGCTGATGAACACCTTCTGTTAATCCCACACTCCGGACTGAAACATAGTACTTTGTGATTGGCCTTGGCTTTAGAATTGACCTGCCAGTGAAGATCAGAACGACCCCTAGCCTGACTATTTTTGAGTCACTTTAAAAAACCTATTTGTTTTCATTAGTATACAGTGCATTCGAAAAGTATTCATAGCGCTTCACTTTTCCCACATTTTGTTTTGTGTTACAGCCTTATTCCAAAATGGATTAAATTCCCTTTCCTCAAACTTCTACACACAATACCCCATAATGACAATGTGAAACAAGATTTTTTGAAATTGTTGCAAATTTATTAAAAAAAAAGTCATGTACATAAGTATTCACAGCCTTTGCTCAATACTTTGTTGATGCTCCTTTGGCAGCAATTACAGCCTCAAGTCTTTGAATATGATGCCACAAGCTTGCCACACCTGTCTTTGGAAACTTCTGCCCATTCCTCTTTGCAGTACCTCTCAAGCTCTATCAGGTTGGATGGGAAGCGACAGTGTACAGCCATTTTCAGATCTCTCCAGTGATGTTCAATAGGATTTAGGTCTGGGCTCTGGCTGGGCCACTCAAGGACATTCATCAAGTTGTTGTGAAGCCACTCCATTGATATTTTGACTGTGTGCTTTGGGTCATTGTCCTGCTGGAAGATGAACCGTCACCCCAGTCTGAGGTGATGGTGATGAGCGGTGCCTGGTTTTTTGCAAACATAATGCCTGGCATTCACATCAAAGAGTTCAATTTTAGTCTTATTAGACCAGAGAATTTAGTTTCTTATGGTCTGAGAGTCCTTCAGATGCCTTTTGGCAAACTCCAGGAGGGGAGTGGCTTCCGTCTGGCCACTCTACCATACAGGCCTGATTGGTGGATTGCTGCACAGATGGTTGTTCTTCTGTAAGGCTCTCCTCTCTCCACAGAAGAACACTGGAGCTCAGACAGAGTGACCATCGGGTTATTAATCACCTGAATTTTTCTGTAATCTTCCCAAGCCTTGTGCCTCAAGACAATCCTGTCTCGGAGATCTACAGACAATTTCTTTGTCTTCATGCTTGGTTTGTGCTTTGACATGCACTGTCAACCCTGGGACAGTGCGTTTGCCTTTTCAAATCATGTCCAATCATCTGAATTTACCACAGATGAACTCCAATTAAGCTACTGAAACATCTCAAGAATGATCAGTGTAAACAGAAAATTTAGAGTTTCATGGCAAAGGCTGTAAATACTTATGTACATGTGATTTTTCAGGTTTTTTATTTTTAATAAATTTGCAACAATTTCAAAAAATCCTATTTCACATTGTTATTATGGGGATTGTGTGTAGAATTGTGAGGAAATAAATGAATTTAATTAATTTTGGAATAAGGCAACATAAAAAAGTGGAAAAGGTGAAGCGCTATCAATACTTTCTAGATGCACTGTATTAGGAATTTTATTTTGCTTGTTTTCATGTCTTATCTTCCTTTTATTTTTGGCTTATTTTCCTTCTATTTCTTGATTTTAAATGTACTATACAAATTTTAAAAAAGTACACGTGTAAACTTATACAAATAAACCTAAACTTGAAAAATATGAAAAAAAATCTATAATAAGTGTTTATAGAAAAGTATAAATATATATAATTTTCTAGGAGACTGGCCCAAATTATAGTAAACAGAGAACATGTAAGTAGATTGAACTGGGGAAACCATTCTAGTTTTTTTAAATACATAAGAACTACTGGAGCTTACAAAGAATACATTGTATTATGTAATATTACAATGTAATAACAAACACAATTATCTTGCTTTTAGATGTCTAACCTTGGGAAGCAAAATATTATGAGACAGTTCTGACTTTTTTTGCTCAGGCAGAGGGAGCTCTTGTCTGAGTACTGACTGTCAGTGCTCCCTCTGCTGCTTTTACAACATGTCCTGTTTGCTAGCCATATTAATCAGGCCATACCAAGCAGCAACCTCCCGCTCTCCCTCGTGAAGCAAATACGGAAGTAATTGAAACTGCAATTCATCGAAATTCTGCTAGTCGTGGCTCCATAATAGAGCAGATTTCTATTGAGCCCACTGTTAAAATGGCCAACTTTGCTGTAGAAAAAAAAGTGGTTAAAAAGGTATAAAGAACGATTTTGGTTCATATGTGACCTTTATACTTCACTCCCGAACCCACTTCATTCACCCTTCAGCAATACACAGACACTGGACTCGGATGAGGAGGATTTTATTTTGCCCTGCACACAGAGCAGTAACAGTGAAATCAACACGGTTTAACTTTAGCATCCTCATCCACAGCAGTTCTCCCTAACTCTGCTGCAGTCTATACTGAAAGTTTAGATCATTATTATATAAAACATAGAAATATAAAAATACAGAAAATGCGTAACTAATATCGCTGAATAAACACATTTAATACCTAAACACAAAATATAATAGAAAATTACCTGCACACAGAGCAGTAACAGTGAGATCAACACGGTTTAACTTTAGCATCCACATCTAAAACACATATACTTCATTAGCACTTGCTGTATAAGCACATGGGGGAAAACATCAAGATGAGATTAAAAGTATCAAAATCAAACAAATATGAAAAGAAAACGCACTCTATCGATCAATAAATGTATATAAAGTGTGCTAGACTTTTAAAGCTGCATCCAATCAACCACTTAAATGATATTTTTAGATTTTAGTGTGGAGCTAACACATAACCCGACTCACCCACAGCAGTTCTCCCTAACTCTGCTGCAGTCTACACAGACTCTGTGCGCAATAGCGCCACCGGCGAACTAGCAGGAACTGCACTTCCATTAAAGCAGGATTTAATAATAAACTATTAACATGGTATATATTTATTTCGTTACATACACCCCCCTTAAATCCTGCTTAATGGGGACATGTATGTTAACCAAACAAACTAACATTGAAGAAAAGAAAATAAGAAAAAAAATTTCAATACATGGGTCATCTACTTTATGTAGAAGGAAGAAGGGTAAAACAACATATGGAGTATGATTCTGTCAATCAATATATTCTCCTATGAGGAGTACGATAAGATAAGGGAGGCGCCTAACCCCAATCCTATAGCAGACTAAAGAGATGCCCGTTACACCTCAAATGTTTCATCATGTACTAACTCCTTGCTAGATCCCTAAATCTTTTTCAATCTGTTTCTCCTTTGTTCCTTTGAAAAAAAAACAATTGTATCAATTCTATGTGAAAAAGCTTTTGACTAAATAAACAAAAGAACTCACTGTAGAGTCAGAACTGTCCATGTGTTGTTCATTCATTTCACAAATTAGTCTTTTAGGGGGCTTAATGATTCTACCAACTCTGGTTTGAGCTACTGCTGAGTCCAAGCACTTAGGTTGAGCGCACACCACAAGTTCCTCAGTGGCCTTTGTGAACTGCTCTCTTTCAGTCAAATTAGAGAGATTTTGATCCTCCACTTCAGGTAAGTCAACATCACCAGTCACAGTTGCATCACTCCTTCCAACAGTACTTATTTCTTCAACATTTTCATTCAAATTTCCAGCATCAAGGCTTGCAGAGTCCAACATATCTAAAGAACAGTCTGACGCATTGGTTAAGTTTGCATCCATTGATTGATCAACGTCCTCAACAAAATCCTCTGGATTACTCAGTATCCAGTTTGCTGTTCTGCCATCAATATCTGATTCCTCTCCACAGGCAACAAGTTCATCATTCCTGTCATCCTCCTGTGCATCCTGTTCTTGGGGTTCATCAACTGGAAGAAAGTTCACAGGTAACAGCAGATTTCTATGAACTACCCTCACTTTGTCAGAGCTGATTTCCTGAATCCTGTAAACGTTGATATTAGGATACACCGTTATGACTTCATATGGAGATGACTCCCATTTGTCAGCAACTTTTCTTCTTCCTTTTTCACCTCTGTTTGCAACCAACACCCTATCCCCAACAGCTAATGGGCAACCCTTCACCTTCCTGTTATAAAGTCTGCCATGTCGTTCCGTTTCTTTCAGAGTGTGCATCTGAGCTATACGAGCTGCTTCTCGTAAGTCTCTTCTCAGTGTGGACACAAAGTCCTTGTAATCCACAACATCCTCATTAAGAAGCACATTCTGAAATAAAACATCAATTGGGAGACGAGGAACTCTGCCAAACATGAGAAAGAATGGCGCAAAACCCGTTGTCTCATGTTCTGTGCAGTTATAACAGAAGGTAAGTTGCTGTAGCATTTGTGGCCATTTTGACTTTGTTTTAGGAGGCAACGTCCTGATCATATTTCCAAGAGTTCTATTGAACCTTTCTGCAATGCCATTACCCATGGGGTGGTATGGTGTAGTGTGTGACTTGTCTACACCTGCCATGGTCAATAGTTCCTTGATTAGTTTGCTCTCGAAGTTAGCCCCTTGGTCAGAGTGAATTCTTTTAGGGAATCCATAAACCAGAAAGAAGTCATTCCAGAGCCTCTTCGCAACTTGCTTGGCTGACTGATTTGGACATGGGAACGCATGAGCCATTTTAGTAAAATGATCAGTCACTATTAGCACATCCACGCATTTCCCATCTCTGAGCTCTGCCGACCAGAAGTCAATGCAGACTAGTTCCAAGGGTTCAGATGTTCGGATACTTTCCAATGGAGCACAAGCATTGGGTTCTGAGGTTTTACCAACTACACATCGATGACAGGTTTTCACATAATCATCAATATCTTTTTTCATTCCGATCCAAAAGAACCGTTGTCTTGCCAGTGATAGTGATCTACTACGCCCTTGATGTCCTGCTGCATCATGGATTCCATGAAGAACTTGAGCCTTCAATGAAGCAGGTACAACAACAAGGTACAATTTCTTGTTCAGTTTTGGATCTCTTTTCACCTTATAAAGCACTCCATTACAAATAACCAGTTTGTCATGATGTTTTAGCAGTTGTCTAACACTTTTAGTCTCCTTTGCTTGTTCTTTCTTAGATGGTTTTTGACGTCGCTCAATATAATAGAGAATCCGATGTAAAGTGCTATCCTGCCCCTGCTCACTAATGATGGTACTGTGTAGCAAAGGAGGACTATCCTGTTGTGGTTGAAAGAGAGGAGGAACTGCCCCCATCACTTCACTCAAACCACCAGTCGAATGTGCTGCTAGTACAGCAGAAACTTCCTGACTTCCAAAAGATCCTGAATGCAAGGATTCATCACTGGTAGAGTCACATGAATTTTCACCAATTTTCTTTACAGATTGATGGTTATTTACGCACTTGAAAGCATCTTGGACTGAATTATCAACAACACCACTGACATCCTTCAAGAGAGATAAGTATGGTTCAGTAATGAGGCGGTGTCCTATGCAAGACTCAACAAATGGCTCACGGCTCAGAGCATCCGCAACAACATTTTTTGTTCCTGGAACATACTTAAGATCAAAGCTGTAAGAAGCAAGTTTTGCCACCCACCTTTGCTCACATGCATCAAGTCGTGGTTTAGTTAAAATATATGTTAGAGGATTATTGTCAGTCCATGCCGTAAAGTGTCGTCCTCTCAACCAATGGCTAAATTTCTCAGTGGTCGCCCACTTTAAAGCAAAGAACTCCAATCTGTGGGCTGGATAGTTCATTTGCGAGCGAGATAAAGTTCAGCTAGCGAAGGCTATGGGTCTGGCAATATCCTCACCTGGCAAAACTTGCGACAATACAGCTACAACACCATCAAAAGATGCATCGACAGCCAAGATAAAAGGTTGGTCAAAATCTGGGTGAGCCAATGTTACATTTTTTGTCAAGTCTACTTTCAGAGTCTGTAAAGCCTCTTCACATTCTGCTGTCCAGTCAGCTGGGGAAAGTTTGAGGTAAGTAACTTTCTTTTTTGGTCTGCGTCCTTTCATGACAGGAGTCTGTTTGACTGTGCCTGATGTCAACTTGAATAGAGGCTTAGCTTTTGCTGAACATCCTTCAATGAAATGTTGATAATATAACACCATTCCGAGAAAGGATCTGATTTTTTTTTGACAGGGTGTTTTTCCATCAGGTTCCATTAAATCAGAAGCTTGAATCATGTTAATAGCCTCGACTTTCCCTGGGTCAGTCTTAATTCCTTCCTCACTAATGATGTGTCCAAGGAATTTAACAGAGCGTCTCAGAAAACAACATTTCTTTGGAGCCAGTTTCAGATTGTGATGGGACAACCGTGAGAGAACCATTTCAAGACGTTGAAGGGCCACAGACTCGGAAGGGGCAAACACCATTAAATCATCAAGGTAACAAAGAACACTGCTGAAATTCTCATCTCCAAAGACTGACATCATCATTCTCATAAAAGTGGCAGGGCTATTAGAGAGACCCTGAGGAAGCCTATTATACTCGTGGAGTCCGAATGGGGAAGAGAAAGCAGTGTACTTTTTGTGTCCTTCTTCCAGTGGAACATTATAATACCCCGAGGTGAGATCCATTGTTGAGAAGAATGAGTTGCCACCCAAAGCAGCCAACACATCAGACTGATGAGGTAACGGGTAGGCATCTCTAACAGTCCTCACATTTAACCACCTAAAGTCAGTGCAGATCCTGAGATCGCCATTTTTTTTCCAAACGAGTACGAGTGGGGACGCATAGTCGCTATGCGACTTGCGAATGATTCCTTTTTCCTCCATTTCGTTTAATGCTGTTCTCAGTTTGGCATACTGGCTTGGTGGTACACGCCTGTATGGAAAACGAAAAGGCTTTTCATCAGTGAGGTTAATTCGATGGACAAAACCTTTTGCCTCTCCACAATCCATTTTTTCTCTTGAGAAAACAGACTCATACCTCTCAACAATGCTCAACAAATTGTCTTTGTGTAACTTTACAGTACCAACTTTGTTTGGTATGGATTCTCCTCTCCATCTTTCCGTATTAGAGAGAAGAGATAGAAACATAGAGCACTCATCACTCTCATTGTCATTTGACTTAGACATGAGCCTCCAGTAGCCATTAGTTTCTCTCAACTGCATCAGAAGTCCCTTTATGACATTTGTTCCCAAAATCATCTCTTCAGTTTGTCCAGGCACAACCATAGCAGGAATTAACATGGGGCAGCCGTACACTGTAGCTTTGAGATCATAAACCGCGGTAGGGGTAATATGGTGACCACCACAACCAACTATAACAATGTCTTGTGCTGACTGACTGGTTATTGTTGGGTTGCTTTCCAGTAGCCTTTTTTCAGTGGACTCGCTAATAGTACACGCCATTGATCCGCTATCGATTAAAGATTTAAGGATGAGATCTTTTTCAACTGAAACAGACGTGTGGAACAAACTATCAGCTCTTGGAACTTTCTGCACCCCCTGGAATATAACAGTTTTATGTGGAGATGTTTCACTGATCATTTGGCATAAAGACTCATAATCCATTACATCATCAAAATCAGTTATGGGAGATTCACTCTTAAGATCTACGGGATCCTCCCTCACACGTAGATCATTTAGTTTGCCTGCTGATTAACTGAGGTAGAATTTCTCCTTTCCTTTGGACACTTGTTTCTGGCATGGCCAGATGAGAAGCACTGAAAGCACAGCCTGTTATCTCTACAGTGAGTAAAAGCAGAATGTGAGGGGTCTCTGCACACTAGGCATGGTGAATCATTCAAACCTGGAATTCTGGGCATGTTGCTTTTTTTCCAATTCTGCTTAGTAGCCTGTGCATTGCTACTATTATTCATCAGTACTCTTTCCAGCATATCAATCACCTTTTCTAGAGCCATGTTTTCAGATGGTTTAGACTGAAGTGAATCCTGTTCAACTTTTACTGTGCAAGAGCTAGGACTAACATGCATCTCATTCACAGAAAATTTCTTTTCACACTGAGAAGGCCCATGTGCTTTTCCTGAAGCTCTGAAGTTTTTTTCCAAATGATACTCATTCAGAATCTCATGCACTTCATGAGCTGTCCATTTGTCGATGGTTTTTGAGCGAAATGACAGTGCAAGGTCTGAATTTGGACAATTCCGAATGAACATGCGTGTGACTTCGATTAATTGATCGTCTAGCACCTTTCCTTGTTGTTTTAGACACTCAGCTGTGATATCTGCAGCACGGTTTAAACGCAGCCAGTAATCGAAGGGATCCTCTTGAGGTTCTGGAAGTGTAGTGTAGAAATCTTGTAACGGAATAGGAGAATACTGTTGGCAACTGAAATGCTTTCGTAATAGAGTGTAAACTGCATCAGGATTTGATTTGATATCCAAACTGCTTGACAGCATCCCCACTTTAACAACATCTTTGGCTTTGCCCCTCAAATGTATCAAAATTTCCTCCCCCTGTTCATCAATAGGCAAAACTCCCTTCCTTATAAAGTTTTTCATGAGCTCCACCCACTCTTCGACCGTAACAGTGTCTGTTTTGTCGCCTCTGAAAATCGGAGGGTCTCTAATTTCCCTTTGCCGCACTACTTGGATCTGTGATGCATTTAACATGGACTTTTGCTCAGGTGTGTATTTACTACCATGATCAGTTTGAGTATGCCTTGATGCCCCTTCTGTTTGACTTGTGCAAATTCAAGTGTGTAAGTATGCTATCCGCTAACTGTTGACCTACTAACTGTACTATGTTACCCATCTGACTCATCATGTCATTGGCAGAGACTGGAGTTGAGGTGTTAATTGGCTGGGCACTGTCAGAACTAGTATAATTCACATTAATAGGGTCCACATTAGAATCCTGACAATGAATTACATTCGCTTCTAACCCAACATTATTGTTTACACCACACATAGTAGGACTAGGGCTAATGTCCGGGAAGGGAATTGGTGTTGCTAATAAACCTCTTCCTTGACCAATACCAACAGGAGTGCCCACATAATGGGATTTAGTCAACTTTGCGTGCTCCATAAGCAATTAATTAGTGCATTCAGTGTGAAAAAGAAAGTAAAAAATCATAAAATTGATATGCTATAAAGTTTCAATTATACCAAACCACTTCTTGGTGTAACTTATCAGATAGTCCATCTATCAGTGTTTTTTTTTCGACGTTTGTTGTTTAAAGTCCTTGATATAAAGTCCTGGAATAACTAATAAAAGCTTAGCTGCTGGGCTTGTGCAGTGAAGGATGAAGACTGGCCCACCGGTTCGATGTTTGGATGATCTTCGACCACCTTGATTGAAGTCCTGAGTCACGGCACCAATGTGACCTTATACTTCACTCCCGAACCCACTTCATTCACCCTTCAGCAATACACAGACACTGGACTCGGATGAGGAGGATTTTATTTTGCCCTGCACACAGAGTAGTAACAGTGAGATCAACACGGTTTAACTTTAGCATCCACATCCACAGCAGTTCTCCCTAACTCTGCTGCAGTCTATACTGAAAGTTTAGATCATTATTATATAAAACATAGAAATATAAAAATACAGAAAATGCGTAACTAATATCGCTGAATAAAACACATTTAATACCTAAACACAAAATATAATAGAAAATTACCTGCACACAGAGCAGTAACAGTGAGATCAACACGGTTTAACTTTAGCATCCACATCTAAAACACATATACTTCATTAGCACTTGCTGTATAAGCACATGGGGGAAAACATCAAGATGAGATTAAAAGTATCAAAATCAAACAATATGAAAAGAAAACGCACTCTATCGATCAATAAATGTATATAAAGTGTGCTAGACTTTTAAAGCTGCATCCAATCAACCACTTAAATGATATTTTTAGATTTTAGTGTGGAGCTAACACATAACCCGACTCACCCACAGCAGTTCTCCCTAACTCTGCTGCAGTCTACACAGACTCTGTGCGCAATAGCGCCACCGGCGAACTAGCAGGAACTGCACTTCCATTAAAGCAGGATTTAATAATAAACTATTAACATGGTATATATTTATTTCGTTACACATATAGCTAATATTACCCTTCATGACAACTGTGAGGGGGTGAATTTCTTATAACTCATCTGTTTCATTTATATTAAGTTATATTAAGTCTGCATAATTAAGGGTGTGGCCACTTGGGTGTCAGCTAGGTCTCGCTAGGTCACTTCACCTCAGCTGATTCCGGCTGATTAGCCGCTGAACTCGTCATATACATCGTATTTTTGTTTTGTTTTATGTGGCTTTACACAGTCAGTTGCTCTTTGTAATGATTTCTTACAATTATCAGATGATATGGCATGCTGTCTGCACTTAATTGTGCTCACAAACTATTCACATGGCCTCCATTTCCTTGGTGAGTGAAATTATATACTTATATACCATGTCTATAAATGTATTTGTTTTATTAATGTAATTTATCATTTTTATTTATAACTTGAATGCACTCCAGAATCTGACAGATTGATAGCTGTAGGCTCTAGAACAGTTATCTGAAAACACTGTCATACAGTACAGTGTTATGCCTGTATTTCATAAATAGCCTTGCATTTACTAACACACCCTATATTTGAAGTATTTGAAAGTAATTTGCATTTTCCTCCTGTAGAAAAGCGTCATAAGAACAATGTTTAGTGGCTCAATGCATTACATCAGTGTTTATAAAAGACTAAACACTTTATTGATATAGTATACAAGCAAGCACATGTGGTCAGAACACAAATGAGTCCCGGGTAGTGAAGTATTAAGCATTTCTCCCAAATAAAAGCCAGTCTAGCAGGAGTCTGGATCTCTGCTCACGATCCGCCTCTTTGCCCTTATTTTGTTGGAGCAGACAAAATGGCGCCAGTTACCTTTCAGAAACCTATGGGTGACCTCATGGATACTAAGTCCATATCTTTTACCCTCTATGGGCCACCCCAATGCTCATTGTCATTTATTGCCAGCTTTCCTGCCATACCGGGCGTTTCTGCGTTGTTTATATTTGCCACGCCCAGTCTGCCTGGATTTTCTTTTTGCACATTGTTAAAAATACTGGAAAATATTGTGGCTGAAGGAGGACTCCAAATGTGGAACCAAATGGTCATTACCAAACTTTATTTTTCATTGGGTTAACTTGCACAAGTTTATTGATCACATAAACAATAGCAATGTGTGCTAGCAAATTAAACATACTGTAGCAAATTTAGATTCCTCGTCTTAAATAAATCTGAGCCACGATATGTCAAACCCAGCTCCCTCTAGTGAAAATAGTGCTTTTATCATGTTTGGGTTGTCGTTTTCACATATGTTAGCATGAATTACCATGTTTCTCAAACTAATTTTCTCAAGGCCATGTAAAATTGTATAAATGGAGCTATACAATAAGACTAATAAAGTATTTCCAGCTGCTCATGAATCCTTCTTTTTTCTTGATCACACAAAACTCATTCTGCTACACATCTCTGGGTTACTTTTATGGTTGTACATAGGTGCATGTTATTTAATTTCACATATTCTGATGTATATGATGGAATTAAAAAAAAATAGTCTACAACCTTGCAGTTTTGTCCCCACTTGTCCCCTGCAACTCTTCCGACACTACTATTTTCATCCCGAGCTTCTTGAAATGCAGAAGTGAATCCCCATTGGACTCAAACTGCTCTAAAAGCATTGCATTGTTCTAGTGCTCCATGCTTTTAAATGCTCCTGGCCTGCATTATGATGCAAAATTAACTGTACAAGTGGTAATTACTTTTTTCTTGTTAAGTTTTAGATTTATTATGCATTGGAAGATGTCTAAAAAGGCCAAGTGTTTCAGTCCAGTATACTTTCAAACCACTAAAGATAATTTAGATGGACCGAGAAGTAAATGTGATGTATCCAAAATTTGTATTTTATAATTATATTATATTTACAGTAAAAAAAAACCTGATCAAATAGTGAATAAAATCTGGATGCAATGATGTGGAAATTCCATATTTCAATATTTTATTCACTCTAGAACATAGATGACATGTCAAATGTTTAAACTGTGAAAATGTATCATTTTAAAGGAAAAATAAGGAAAATAATAAGGAAAAATAATGATTTGATATTTCATGGCATCAACGCATTTCAAGTTGATTTGATATCAGTACAAACAAGTTCAGTTGGGACAAGACCATGTTTACCACTGTTATATGTATGTGAGGCATCCCCTTTTCTTTTTACAAACAGTTTGCAAACGTCTGGGGACTGAGGAGACAAGTTGCTCAAGTTTAGCAATAGGAATGTTCCCCCATTCTTGTCTAATGGTGCTCCAAATGTATTCTTTGGGTAAAAAATCTGGACTGCAGGCTGGCCATTTTAGTACCTGGATCCTTCATCTATACGCCGATTAAGAAACTTGAATAGGCCAAGGCTACTACAATAAAGAAAATCCGCTCTAAATGTAAAACTGAGTACTAAATACTGAAAGTGTAAATCCTGTAGCCCACAACAAAGGTGGAAAGTTATTGCGTGTCATATATAACAAACCATTTACCACAAATTTATATAATTTTTGCTCACATGGATAATTAAATATGGATAAGATCTGTCCTTCACAACACACACAGCGATCTCAGATCAGTTCATCCAGACAATTTAATGTGATTTACGAACTTGTTTGAAGAACTAAATTAGCCAGAAATCAGTTATTAAGATTAAAATATCCAGGATCTACCAAATCATCTTAGATCATTTAAGCGAGGTACAAAGAATGGACCCCTGAGCCCATATTGTGATTTCCATTAAAGTAGCATTCCTGGATGCAGTGGCATCTAAAGGCACGAAGATCATGGGCATCCAGTATGGTTTTCCGGCCTTGACCGTTACGCACGAACATTCCTCCAGATTCTCTGAATCTTTGGATGATATTACGCACTGTAGATGGTGATGTTTTTTTTTGTATCCTTTCTGATATTGTTCCACTATTTTTTGGTCCACGATTGGGGAAATTGGTGATCCTCTGCCCATATTACCTCTAAGAGACACTGCTACTCTGAATGGGCTCTTTTTATACACTGTAAAACCCCCAAAAATTAAGGTAACTGTTTGAGTAAACCGATTGCAACAAACCATTTAAGTTCAAAAACTAATCCAAATAAGTACTGTGAACTTAATCCATTTGTGTACACGAAGCAATTTAAGCACAGTAAAACTCAATAAATGAAGAGAACTCAAACCAACTGAGTTATCTAAAACCCAATAAGTTAAAACAACTCAAACCCTTTGAGGAAACCGATTTCAACAAGCTATTTGAGTTAAAAAAAAAACTAATCTATATGAGTACTGTGAACTTAATCCATTTGTGTACACGAAGCAATTTAAGCACAGTAAAACTCAATAAAAGAAGAGAACTCAAACCAACTGGGTACTCTAAAACCCAATAAGTTAAAACAACTCAAACCCTTTGAGGAATCCGATTTCAACAAGCTATTTGAGTTAAAAAAAAAACTAATCTATACGAGTACTGTGAACTTAATCCATTTGTGTACACGAAGCAATTTAAGCACAGTAAAACTCAATAAAAGAAGAGAACTCAAACCAACTGAGCACTCTAAAACCCAATAAGTTAAAACAACTCAAACCCTTTGAGGAAACAGATTGCAACAAGCCATTTGAGCTAAAAAAAAAAAAGCTAATCTATATGACTACTGTGAACTTACTCCATTTAAGTTGCAGTAATGAAGTCTTTAATTAATCCGTTACCTTCAACACTGAGTTCAAAACTCAAATGCGTAGAATTAACTTACAGTAAAATTTGAGTAAACTACACTCATTTCATTTGATAAAGTCGACTGTTGGGGTTTACAGTGTACCCAATCATGTTGCCAATTGATCTGACAAGTAGAAATTTGGTCCTCCAGCTGTTCCTAATATGTATATTTGACTTTTCTAGCCTGTTATTACTACCTGTACCCAACTTTTTGGGAATGTGTAGCTGTCTTAAAATCCAAAATGAGCCAACATTTGGCCTGAGATTTAAAAATCTCTTAATTTCAGCATTTGATATGTTATCAATATTCTATTGTATATAAAATATAGGTTTATGAGATTTGTAAATTATTGCATTCCTTTTTTTATTCACAATTTGTACAGTGTCCCAACATTTTTCAAAACAGGATTGTATTGAACAACACTCATTCATGTCGTAGGACTGTTTTGAAAAACATTTTTTTGATTCAATTTGAATGTTGATTACTGCACGTATCATATATTTACCATATTTTATACCTAAAGTAATCTAAAGACCTTAATTACTTGAACTATTATGACTTTCCTGACAGATGCATTGCAAGTATCTTGTGTAATTTAAGTTTACAAATAAATTGTGAGTCGAATAAAAAGTGAGTCTGAGATATGTCATATGGAAAACATTAAAAAGAAAAACTAAAAGCATGAGTAAAAAGCTTTTGGCTTTTCATATTTGGGTCAGTTGAAATCACAACTGAGTGTTGGTGGGAGACATTGAGCGAGACGTGAGTGTTATGTTAAGTGTCGCTCTGAGCAGCACTGAAGCATCTGAAACAGCGAGAGTCTCCGGGGATTTGCTTCAGTCGAGTCAACAAAGATGAGGCTTTGAGGGAACAGGCTGAGAGCTTCATAGAATATGTATCAAGTGAAATGGACCAGGTTGGATCCTGGATTTTTTGCAGGCTGACAGCTTTTTTGTGGAAGCCAAAAATAAATAAATAAAATAAACATATGTTTGGTCTCAAGAATAAATTAATTTCTGTAGCTACACAAAGATTTATATCCTGAGCCAAGTGTTAAAATTATTCTGTGTATTACAAAACACTTATTCCTGTCAACTCAACTGCAATTCCTGACTGCAGACGAGAGTTTATTGGGAATAATGACAGAATTGGGCCTTGCCGTATTTTGATCAGAGGGAATCGGGGTGTTGCATAATGATTTCCCATTTGGTTTTCAAGCCACGTCTTTGCAAGTATCAAAAAGCCTGTGGGTTTAGAATCTTGTTTATAGTGTAAAACAGGTTTTTGGTAGATATTTGTTAGCTGGAAATGTTTCTTTAGCTTCAAAGATGAACAGAAGAAAGTAACTGCATGTTTCTCAAAGGAGCTTCTGATAAACATTTGCATTCACTCTGTCATGTAGCTTTCAAAGAGACACAACTCCCGTAAACATCCCTAATGGCGTGTTTCCACTGGCGCATTGTGAGCGTGGCAGAGCGAGCGTTTTCAATTCATTCGCATGGAAGTTGTGTAAATTCTCATGCAGTCCATCAGAAAGCAGAGAGCATCAGAAATGTTGGTCATCTCTCAACTTTATGCAAATGTCAAAACGAAAAACACTGGACGGCAACTAATCGATGTGAAAAATAGCAAAGCGAGATGTGCATTCCTTCACACTTTCAGTTTACACAATGCATGACTGTTTATTCAAGGATAATTTCTTCAAAGCAGTCGTTAAACAATGCGCGTGTGATAAATTTAACACCTGGTAATTTGAGCTGTGGTATTGTTCCATTGCCATTAGCATCACAGAGTGCAGATTTATTGATGTAGTAGAAACACACTGTACAACGGGTGGAACCTTGACGACCTCGAACATCCTAAGATTTATTACGCGCTGATAACGGCTGGACATTTAAAAAAAAAACTCTGGATTACGGTTTTAAATATATGAATAAGGTTTTATTTTACTTATCTAAACACATGCTAATAAAAACAAAAAGAGTATGACATGTCTTACTAAAAAGTGATTTTATAGACTGTTTAAATTTTTATGTACAAGTATGGCTCAAAGGAAATATATTTCCAGTTTTTGTAAACTTTGTTTCGCTTTCATTTCAAAATAAGTTTTCAAGAGTTCCCACTTAGATATGCTTGGCGTAAAAAGCAGGTTTTTCATGCTGTCCCGGGAGAGAACCCTGAGCTCGGAGATATTTGAGCCCAGGGCTCCCGCCCGGTCGATAAGCATATCAGGAGATCCGAGATCAGGTAGGTCTCGAGAGCTCAACCTTTAGAAAAGGGAGGAAAAGGAGAAGATGGGGCGGAAGGGGGGATTCTTCCAAACGAAGATAGCAGTAGGGAGAAAAATGATCCATTATAGTAAACTAGGATCACTCTGATTAGATTATTACTGATTACAGATGAGTGGCCAGACGTGCTCAATCATATCACGTGCTCCTCTCGAAATTAGTTTATGAAACTTCACTTAAATTTTAATTTCTTTAAAAAAAGTCATTTTAATACCAAATTTTATTAACAGCAACTGTTACGGTTGCTATGTGACTGTCACACCCTCAGTTCGTTCCTGCTCACCCAATCACCGCTCTCCCTCACAAACCGCCTCTATCCAATCCTGCGAACCATCACCGGCCTTCTAATCACCTACACCTATTCCCTGTCATCAAGGACAGTATAAAAACCCACCTCATTCTTCCAGTCATCGGCTGGTCTTGAAGTAGTATGGTTGTCTCACTTTCGTCTTTTGCTCTTCTTCCATGGATGTTCCTTCGGATCCTTAATCTACTGATCAAGGGAAGTGATTACTCTCATATGATGTTTACAAGAAGATCTTCCATTTACCTGATGAACTGTGTGTCTGTATTCTCACCTGCTGATGTTCCCAAGAATGAACTATATGTGAGATAGCTAACATCAGATGTTTACATTACAAGCTGTTGAAGAAGATTGCTAACAGCTCTGACACAACTCTTCACCTTCCTCACTTTGATTAAGTGACTCATTTTGAATAAAACTGATAAAAGATAACCATCCTTGTCTACCAGCGTGACAGTGACGAGATCTTTCCTCCGTATGTCTCATTTCAAAACACTCAGTTCACACTGTGTGGACTTTGAAGGCTCATCTTGGAGGTGTACGTCTTTTAGGAGGAAGCAGCATCTGAAATGAGACGCAGCTCGTGGTTTAAAATATGTGCCTTAAATCATGCTTAAAACTACTGTTAGTAAGCCTTAAAATAAAAAAAAAATTGTGACCTCTAAATTTAGGAAATTGTAAGTTTTGTAATTTTGATTAACACTGTATGTGTGCGCGCATGCATGCACTGTAAAATACTGGGTTCCACACAATCGATTTTTGTGTTGAAACATGAAGGAATAGACTGAGTTCACGTGGCTGCCATTTTTAAAAGTGAAATCGAGGCTGCGGTGGGAAGAAACCCGGAAGTATCGTTGGGAAGTACATAGGAACGTTATGTACCTGACTGTATATCTTATCAGCGAAGACAAAGTGACACAAATTTATGATTTTCACCACCCTCCGAGTGACCCGAAGGTCCGTTTCTGAATGAATGGTGAAAATAAAAAGGGATATTAGAGCTCATTTCAGCTAAGTTAAGTGAAATGGCATTAGTTAGCTAATGTTTTCTTTTCCTAAACGCCGTTTTAGATGCCATTTATCAAACTCAAGTTAATGAACTGATTCTTTCACTATATTAGACTTGTCACGATACTGAATTAAAAAGACAAACCGTCAATTTCCCGCTAACATTTAAGGCACTGCTGATGGCTTTCTTAAAACAGCGCTGATTTGCCATTGTGTTTCACGTGCTCAACAGAAATGCTGTGATTGGCCGAGAAGGTCATCTGTTCACCCTCCGCTGTTTACCTAGCACAAACACAGACGAGCGAGCGATCTGCATGATGACTTGACTGATCTTCACGACTGCTTTGCACTCCAGTCTCCGTGTATCTGTGTTTGCACTGGGTGAAGAGCGGTAGACTGAATGCACGGAGACAGGAGCGCGAAGCAGCCGTGAAGATCAGTCAAGTCATACGCACTCAGCGGCGTTTCATGTTAGCGGGAAAATGGACTGTTTTAAAACTTCAGTACCGCGACACTATTACAGCTAACACGAGTGTGTGCTATTGAGGACTGCAGCGTATTATTGCTCACCTGGTTACATAGGCTGAAGCAGAAAAGCCTCCCCACGGTGTTTAACTGGTGCATGAACTGAAGCCTATGAGGACACTTCAGCATATTACTCTTAAAGGGATTGTGATGTTTGTTTGACGCTAAATTGCTTTTAATGTTTAAATTAAACATACTGAATGACATAAAGTGATGTTTACACCATTTTCTGCATTTGTGGAACCTTTGTGATCCACAACATGTTACTGCAATGTTTACAGTGCTGGTCATAAACTTCCGGGTTTCTTCCCACCGCAACCTCGCTTTGGTTCTTTAAAATGGCGGCCACGTGAAATAAGCATATTAAGTTAACTTTTCTTTAGTTTTGACAAATTTAAGTGGATTGAACACAACAATTAAGTTCTCTTAAAAAAATCCTCAAGAATTGTAATCAGTTCATTTTAATTAAGTGGTTTGAACAAAGCACAAATGTCACTTTTTTTGAGTATATATAGCCTGCTCTCTTGTTGTTTAATATTACAATAAAGTCTGGAAAAAAAACTCTCACCCACATCTTATAACCTACAATACCCTATATATTATTTTCAACTTGTTTAAATGTGTGCAAAATTATGCATATTGGTAAACAGCGTGTGATTTCCTCCATTAGCAGCAGTAATGTGGTATAAACATCTCTAATCAGTCTCTGACATCTGTTCTAAGGCGTTTTAACCAGTCTTCCAGAACTATACCTTGAAATTCACGATTCCCTTAATGATGTGCATTTGTCCCAGCACAGAGGAGGAAATGCAGCCTTGTCTCGACTTTTGCATCACCTTGTCACTAAGCAACGCCATGTGATCTGAATACAGGAAGCTGGGAATGTTACTCACACACTTCAGGCAAAATGTGCTTATATATGCAGAGATTTACTTATTAATTTTAGCATACATTTTCTTGCTGTTTGATATGTAACTAATTTATGTCAAATGTTGTGAAATGTATGTTGCTGGCTTTAATCATTCCATGCCCAAAGTCTATTCTAGGTTCAGGGTTCAGACAGGCAGATTCACAACAGATTTGGTGCCTACGCTCTGTTACCATAGCACATGGTCATTGTTCCATGTTCTCACTCGCTGGTTTGGCATATGGACAATTTTGAGCTAGAGAGACGCTCTATGTAAAATGGTCGCCCAAAGCGGATTAAACAATGTATAGTTGCCAGATATCAGTTAGATAAAGTCGTCTAAATAAACCATATGCATCGAACATTCCTTATACAGCTGTAAAAACTTAGTGAAGTTTATTTCCCATAATACAATAAGTTATTAACTTTTTAGTGGTAAAGACACAAAGTAATATATCGGTTATTTTCTCAATGGGTTTTAACCAGGTTTGTTTGAACGGTCACTTTCCAATAAGGTTTCAGTTGTTATGTATTTATGGGACTAACATGGACTATTTATGAACAATACTTGTATGGCATTATTAATTATAGATAGGCCCATACAGAATCTCGCGCAGAAATCTGCAGATTTCCAGCCCATCATTGATAGGCTATTTAAATGTGGGTAATTTATTCAGTTTTTTATTTTCAACTAATATTTATTCATTCATTTCTTTGTTGGCTTAGTCCCTTTATTAATCCAGGGTCGCACAGCAGAATGAACCACCAAAACTATCCAGCACATGTTTTACGCAACAGATGCCCTTCCAGCTGCAACCCACTCTGGTAAACATCCATGCACACTCATCGCTACGGACAATTTAGCCTACCCATTTCACCTGTACCGCATGTCTGGACTGGAGGAAACCACACGAACGCAGGGAAAACATGCAAACTGCGCACAGAATGCCAACTGACCCAGACGAGGCTCGAACCAGCAACCTTCTCACTGTGAGGCAACAGCCCTACCTACTGCGGCCACTGCATTGCCTTCACTATATTACTTGTGATATAATAACAGTAATATTAAAATGTACATATGACGTTCTGTCGTTTAGTAGAGATATTATATGAAACGTGCTTTGTTTACCAGATATCCAAACGAGTGGACTCTCATTGGATTTGCATTGTAAACATTACATAAAAGTTAAAAAGCTATTACTTTCTATTTATAAATTAAATTTGTAGTTATGATCCTCCTACAATTGTTCCGCATAAACTCAGCAGATTTTGACAAAATTCTCAGCAGAAACAGCAAAAAATGTCCGCAGATTCTGTCTGGCCCTAATCATAGAACTGCATTTACTAATGCATTAAAAACATTCAAATTCTTGTTAACAGGAACAAACAATGAGCGACTAATACTTTTGAAAATTTACTCACCATTTACTTTCCCGTGGTTACTTTCAAGTGGTTCCAAACCGTCGAGTTACACTTATCGTGTGCTCGTGTCTTGCATCTGTTGTCAAAGAATGTGGCTCTCTGTTTACATTGTGGTCGCGTGATTTTGTTGTGTGTTTCAGTGTTTGTCTAGTCATAAGAACACGCGGTTAATGAGTTCTCTCATTGGCTGCGTGTTCTAGTCTTGTTTTATGTAAGCACATGGCTTGGGTTGTCTCTTTGGGTCATGTGCTCTCCCGTCTATCGTCTAGTCCCACCCACCGTGTTAACCCATTATTAGTTAATCATGTTCATCTGTTTGTGTATTAATTTACTCCTGCTTATATTCTCCTCATGTCTGCTGTCCTGTGCCAATTCGTCGTCTATACTCCCCCTGTGTTCCTGCTCTAGCCTTGTCTTGCCAGCCCAACCAAGTTTGTGTTATAGTTATGTGTTTTCCCCCTCTGGGTGGTTTTTGTTGTTGTTTTGTTTTATTTTAATTAATAAATCATCTTGTATTTGCATTTGTGTCCTCGCTTCCTTCCTCCCCCTTCCTGAACCGTGACACTTTAACTGTCATATATTTTTTCAAACCATGCAGCAGACAACACCAGCAGTCACAGAACCACAACATAACTGGATCACATCAAAACACTGCCCCCCTCTCACCCACACTCTGCACTTGTTGTGCAGATTACACTACCTATTAGAGTATGTTTCACTTTCGAAATAAGGTATAAATTCATCCCATTTGGTGTTTTAAAATTGTTTGATCATAATTAGATGCTAGAATTCAGACAACGCTTCAATGCCTGTTCTTGCTGTTAATTGCGGAAAAAATGATCGATAAAAGTGTCGTGATAAACCGCTATTATTTTAACTGCAGGTGATGCGTGTGCACGAGGAAAGGAGACAGATTTTGATACAACTTTCCTTCACCTCTTGTGGGTGGGCCCACACGGTTTGCGCAGTGCACTGGTCACTACTAACTGAATGGAGTAGAAGCACACTGTAATGTTTTGTTAAAAAAATTGCATAGAAAATTTACGTTTCAAATCGCCCAAATTTTATCAACTCGCCTATGCCATTTATTCCTCGCACAACCGAATTCACTGTACTATGAACCAGGTTTCGGGCGGCCGCTGCGATCGGATACTGCACCAAAGTAGTTGACCCGGGGGTGTTACAGACTGTACCAAAAAAACTGAGGAACGGGGATGAGAGTACAGGAGTTTTCCGGGAGAATTAATAAAACGGGAGGGTGGCGGTTAGGTAGATGGGTCTGAAATACGGAAGACTCTTAGGAAAAAACGGGAAGTGTTGGCAGTATGGTTAGAAACCAGTAACCGTTAACTTAGTGTGAAAAAACAAATGAAAGTCAATGGTTATCAGTTTTCACACTTTTTTTTTTCAAATTGACTTCTTATTTGTTTAACAGAATAAAGAAACTCATAAATGTGTGTGTCAATTAAGGGTCCCCAAACAATACATTTGTAACCCTTTTTCTAACTTAAGAATTATTTTTAACTATCCTAATCGGAAATACCTGGGTTCCCGGCAGTTGAATTAGCTGGTATTTTTTAATCCTTGATATTCTTAAAACTAGTTTTAGCTGAATAAACTATAAAGTTTGTATTTATTTAAAGTTATCGTAAAATGAATTCATTATAAAAACAATGAGATATCAAAAGGTCAGTTTGAAGTTCACTAGGGACTAAACACAGGTAGGTGATCAGCAGCTACTTTCCCTAACATGAGAGTAAGCTTTGGGGACAGCAGACATGTGTGCTCCAGCTTGTTTCACCACACAAGTGTAAAATCCATTCTCTGCTCTCTTCTCTAGAGACACGGCTTGACAAAAAGTCCTCAACCTCACAGCTGGAATTTACTGCCACTCATCGTCCTCAATGCAGTAAGTATGCGGATGCTCGATAACGCATCAGCATCAACATTTCTGCGGCCAGGTCTGTATTTAGGCTGAAATTGTAGGTGGTCAAGGCAGACAGCCAACGGTGACCTGTCGCATCAAGTTTTGCTGACTTTGTTATATAGGTTAAAGCGTTATTGTCAGTTCTAACCTCAAACGGAACACCATATAAATAGTCGTGCAGTCGATCCACAACAACCCACTTCAGTGCTAAGAATTCCAGTTTATGGGCTGGATAGTTTCTCTCCGCATGGGATAGGCTGCGACTAATAAAAGCTACTGGACGTAATCCTCTCTCATGTTCTTGATACAAAACTCCTCTTATTCCATCCGAGTTTAGTGTTGCTAACAGGTAAATCTCGGTTCTTCCTTGTAGATGGATATCCCTTCAGCAATTCATTGAGAGGGCGGCACAACTTTGAAAAATCCTTCACAAAGCGCCTGTAATATCCACAGAACCCTAGAAAAGACCTGAGCTCTGTCACTGTCTGGGGTTTAGGCCAGGAGACAATAGCCTCTATCTTGGAAGGATCCATCGAGATTCCATCTTGTGACACTATATGTCCCACATAGTTCACTGAAGTCCTACCAAATTGACACTTGTCAAGGGAGATCTTTAGTCCCTCATCTCTTAGCCTATCGAGCACTTTCAAAAGATGCTCTTCGTGCTCATCAATGGTTCGCCAAAAGACAATTAAATCGTCAAGGTATACAAGCACTTCCAAAAAATTCATATCCCCTACAGTACGTTCCATGATTCTTTGAAAAGTGGCGGGTGCTCCACAAATACCCTGAGGCATGCGTTCAAATTGATGGAACCTTAACGGGCATATGAACGCAGTCTTTTCCTTATCAGCATCACTCATGGGTATCTGGTAGTACCCACTCCTCAAGTCGAGAACACTGAACCATTTGCTTCCAGATAAACTATGAAGAGCATCTTCAATGCGGGGCACAGTATATTGGTCTGGCGTAGTCCGTTGATTAAGTGTTCGATAGTTGACACACATCCTAACCTTCCCTGACTTTTTACGCACAACAACAATAGGTGAAGCGTAGGGGCTGCGAGACTCAGATATAACACCACTACTCTGCAGTTCTTGTAGATGCAGTCGCACATCTTCTAAGTCAGCAGGGGCAAGACGACGAGATCTCTCTCTGAAAGGGCGCGAATCATTCATCTCATGAGTGGTGCTTTTGAACAGCCCACGTTCCACTCGTGTAGAGAAAACACATCCTTTCTCTGCATCATTTTCTCCCGTAAGCTCTGTTTTGCTTCCTCAGGCATAGGAGAATCTCCAAAATCAAAAGACGCAGGTGACAAAGGATTTTGTACTGGTGGTTGTTTAGCAGTCAATTGTGGTACTACGGACACAGGAAGAACGTGTGCAAGCGGAGTTCCTCTCTTCACCCATATATCGGTATTAGACATGTTCCTCACAGTCACTGTAACGTGCCTACTGGATACAACAGATGCTGCATGCAGTTCAGATCTCACATCTGGGTGCTCAGAACTTGTGTCACTATCTGCTACTCTGTCAACTAATACTAATGACTCAGTCAATTGACCAGGAAATTTCAACAGACCATCAAGCTGCCTAACTTGGTTTGGTTTTAGGACAACTGGATTATGCTTTATGAACCAAACTGTTCCATGCTTGTCTGGGTCATCCTGAGAAAAATCTGTTTGTTGAATAGTCTCAAATGCTTCTCTGATTACAGGATGTATGGTCAGCACATTCAAGAACTCCTCGCCAGCTTGTTTACGACAAGACTCAAGTAGCTTCTTCACTAGACTAGTGTTAGTCCCTAGCAAAATGGCTATTCCTTCTCGTTTTACAGGGTCAGGGCATACAATCGCAAGTGTGTCAATTATTTGATGTACTCTAGCTACACTCTCTGTGAACTCAAGTCTAAGGGGCAGGTATCCATCATAGGGGTATTTATGCGAACTTAAGTGCAAGTCCAAGTGCTTTAGATAATTGTCATAAAAACTGCTGTATAATAGAGTCACCTGTGAGCCACTGTCAAGAAGGGCTTTTGCATAAACACCTTCTATCTGGACAGACACTTCAGAAACAGGTCCTATTAACCTTTCAGGCAATCTTGGTTTACGGGCATCAAGTACAAAAGAATCACAATTGGAACGTGCTGTCTCAGGAGCCCCGTGCCGTTCCTTCACTGAACTCCTGCCCAGTTTCCCTGCAAACGATGCATTTTGATCAGCTTCTGATTTTCTTTCCTGAGGTCCTCCTGTCCCTTGCATTCCCACTTCTTATGTCCATCCTCACCACATTTGTAGCAAAAGATCTCAGGCACTGGTTGCTGGGTGGGTTTAGTTTTTTGTGAGTTGTCTCGTTACCCACTCTCAGAGTTTTTAACTAGATGTTTTCTGAGGAGCACACTCAGAAGCACACGTTGCAGTAGCCACATTCAAGAGGTGACTTATCTGTGAAGATAGCTCCTTCACCTCCTTCTTCAGGTTTTGTAACTCAGAGGGCCCATATGACTGAAGAGAGATAACAGTGGCAACCGAAGCTTTGACATTTTCCCTTGCAGCCACCCAGTGTTCCTCCTCACGTATTTCCTTCATCAACTGTGAAAAAGATGGGGGACTCTGCAAAGTGTGAGTCATTCTGATTCGCAAAGCAACCATATCATTGGTAAGTGCTCCCTTAATTAGCTGCTCCATTTTAGCTTTGTTTATTCCAGCTACATCAATCCCACCCTTCAACAATGCTCTGTGAAGAAGTTTATCTAGACGATACAAGAAGGCTGAAAGTTTTTCTCCGCTATCCTGGTAAGTATGACGAAATTTAGCCATCAAATCAGGCCCACACTCAGTAGTTCCATATGCAGTTTCAAGGGCAGCTAAATACTCAATTGCAGTGGCAGATGGATTGCTCACTTTTAGAAACCTAACAATATCAGCAGCAGGACCTCGCAAACTCTCAACAATGCGTTGTTTCTTAGAAGCTTCAGCGCATTGCCATTGACTGATCATTTGTGCATTCTTCCTCACCTGGAGGAACAGGTTTCAGGTCTGAGAACAACCTTAGTTTTCTGTAACTGGGTCCATCAGTAGACGCTTGATTACACCTGTCCACTAATTTACCTATGGCATCAACTAAATTCACACTGATATCAGATTTAGGAGAATGCTCTCCCATCATAATGGCTTTCACTTCATCCATAGACTTGCCCTGCTGCTGCTGCCAACAACTTGGACTGAAATGAGTCATTTTCAGGAGCAGGGTTCTGAACTTCTAGTCTACCTACAAAGTGTACAGGCCAGGGTCCAGCTTCACTTTCAATACCTATTTCGGGTGGTATGGTGCTTGGATCAAGATCAGTTCTAGTCTCCACTAACACAAACAAATGTTTTCCAGTCACATCACCATGGTGACCATGAATTTGAGTACGACCAAAAACCTTCACTGTGTTTAACACTTTCTCAATAGTCTCATCACTAGTGTTCAAAGGAACATTGCTTAACACAATGGCACGTGAGGAATTAATGTTCTCCTCTCTACTCCATTGACCAGTCTGAGAGAGATCCATACTTCAACTAATGAGTTACTATGCAAAATAAGCCAAATATATATATATATATATATATATATATATATATATATATATATATATATATATATATATATATATATATATATATATATATATCAATAATAATTAACACTATTTCAGATCATTTTTTTCTGCTAAAGAGAAAAATAATCTGGTAAACAAGGAAAATAAATAATATCCCAGCGGTGCCTCCAAAAATGTAACCCTTTTCTTAACCTTAAGAATTATTTTTAACTATCCTAATCAGAAATACCTGGGTTCCCGGCAGTTGATTGGTGAATTAGCCGGTATTTTTACTATTTGATATTCTTAAAACTAGTTTAAGCTGAATTAAACTATAAAGTTTGTATTTATTTAAAGTTTTCGTAAAATGAATTCATTATAAAAAACAATGAGATATCAAATTCAGATTTGAAGAAAAAGAATAACAATTTATTAGAGTTTAGTTTAAAGGAAAAAAAGGAAAATAATCAGCCTTTTGTTTACGTCACAAGAAAACAACAATATAATCGAGAAAAATAAACAATTTATATGGAAATCCCACTAAATAAAGATTTACTCTTTCAGTCAGAAAATAAGCACCTTAATTCTGCAAAATAAAATATGTATACCAGCCTTACAAGTCTAAGTGTTATTCTTTACTGACTTCTTTTGTTCCATCTTTTTTATATTTCCTTACATTTTGTTTTACCTCAAATCAACAGATGAGATGAAGAATCATATCAAAGCTAAAGTTAAACACTTCTGCAATAACACACCTGAACTCAAACACTATTAACACAGATTGTTTCACAATTGTAAACAAAAGTATGATTTAAATGAAACTCCAAATCTTTACAATTTAAATGGTCTCAGTATAGTTCACAAACTTATTATAAGTCAGTCAAAACAGTCACAAAGTCAATCAGTCAAAAAAAAAAAACATTAGTATGCATACTTTAACGTTGGGGCCCAGTTCGTTGGTGCACATTTAAGGTTGTAGTGTTTTAGAACGATCTCTCAAAATCCACAAAATGCAATAATGATGTCACTTACGTTCATCCGATGAAAAACAAACATATGATGAAATAATTCCACGTCCAGCACTGAAACAGATCTGTCCAGTTCAGAGCAAATTCACCACAAACTCCATCAGCACAGTCACTGTTCAGTTTACTCAGGCCTGCTATGCTGTTAGCATGGTGTCATCAGCTGCTAGCATGCACTCGTGTGAACACGACGATCGCAATTGAAAACTCCACAGAGAGAAAAGCAAATAAAACGAGTGTGAGTCACAGTCACTTTTAGTTTCACTTTGAGCACTTAATATTACTAATATATCGTCTCCCAAATATGAAAACACACATCACGATCTGCAGCTGCTTCTTTCAATGAGGCCCCTCTTTTTTTTCTCTCGCTCTCTCACGCAGCTTACGCTATGATGTCATCTTAAAGGTACAGTAACTGACCAGCAAAATAATACACTCTCTCTGAACATGTTGTGTCATAGAAATAAAAAATTAAATATTGCTGGATTCACTATTTACATACAGTTAGAAATAAACAAAAAAAAAAAACATATTATAATCTGAGAGTATTTTAGGGGTCCCTACACATTTATCCCCAAAGATGGGCAACTAAAAAGCAATTTTGAGAAATCCAGCTGATCCATTGAGAAATCCACTGAGAAGTTACAGGTAGCTAGAATGATCAGACAGTCTGATCTCAAGAGCAAACATAACTATTTTACTATTTTTCTTGTCTGAAACGTGGCTAATTCATACTAATTTATGATTTAATTAATATGAAAACGTAACGAAGCCACGTCCTTAAACCCCACTTCTAACCCTATCCCTCATTGGGGGATAAGAAAATCAGATACAAATGAGATTATACTGTACATTTTAATCATACAATCAAAAATAGGTCATTCATTTGGTGGTTTATTCCGCTGTGGCGAACTCTGAAATAGAGACTAAGCTGAAGCGAAATTAATGAATTAATCAAATTGTTGTTTGCATTGGGTATGCTAGTAGCTGCAGCTACTTGTAGCTAGCTACTCCCAACACTACTGATTAACACTGCTGCTGTTAACACTTTCACTCCTGCAAACTTTATAATCTACTTTCAAGCATTACTATCTTCCATGTTCAGTCTGCTGTAATATTGTTAGCTAGCTATCTGTAGCGTTGATAACAGAAGATATACTTTATTATCTACACTTGCCTCCATGCCATGTTGCATTTAGTTCAAAACAGCTGGAACTGTGCTGTGGACAGATGGTGAAACTTGCTTTCAGTGTGCTTTTATTGAAAAAATGTATGTGAGTTTGTGTACTGATTTATTATGTGGTGTGCAAAGTATGTCTTGATCATCAAGACTGACATTGAACCAAGGCAGATCCTGAAGGCAGTGAGTATAGGATGACATATAGCCAGCTGACTGTACACTGAAAATACTTCATCTTGCTAATGAAAAATGAGACAGTAACTCTGCATATATAACACTAGACCACAAAACAGGTTTAAGTTGTGGAGGTATTGCAATGGCCAACTGTATGAATCAAAATTAGATTTTTTTTTTCTTTTATACCTATACCTAATAGACTATTAAATAAAAATCATGTTTCATGGAGACATTTTGTATTGTATTTTTATGAAAAAAAAAAAAAACTTACATTAATATATAAATATTTTTTTGAAACTCTTAAGGTTCCAGATTTTCAAATAGTTGTATCTCAGCCAAATATTATATATAATATTATTTATATATCAGTTAAAACGTATTTATTAAACGAAAAAGGAAAAAAAAACCTGACCTCATGTCTAGTTTTGCGGTGCAAGGTCACATATGTCAGTTCAGCTAATGCTCAAATAAACCAATGTTCATATTTCAAGAGTTCACACTTAGATATTGCTTGATGCAGGGCGATGCAAGAAGTTCGCTGGTTTGAGCCTCGGCTGGGTCAATTGGCATTTCTGTGTGGAGTTTGCATGTTTTCCCTGCGTTCGAGTGGGTTTCCTCCAGCCCAATGCTGCCGTCTGGTCAATTAGCATGTAAGAGGGTTTGAGAACTCCCCCTGGTAAAAGGAGGAGATGGGCGGATGGGGGATTCTTCCAAAATGAAGATAAGGCAGTAGGGTAAAATTGGTCTATTTACTGTAGTCTTGGATTAGGGCCAGACAGAATCAGTGGAAGAGAATTTTGTAAAATATCTGTGGATTTATGTGGAATGATTTTAGGAGTATCATAACTAATAACTTAAATATTAAATTAAAATAAATATCTTTTTAACCCTTACTTCATTTTTATAATGCAAATCCAATTAGATCCACTTATTTCTTATTTATTTTTCCACCTGGGGATACTCTTCCCGAGGCCCTCAGACTATGCAGAGTCACTGATTCGATCCAAGACCAACGACGAGATGATCCCAAGGTTTCCATATCCTGGGCCTGGCCGTATCCTGAGCAGCTACTGTGATGGTCATGGAAGAGTGGAGAACATGAGACTGATTCCTGTGAGGCTCCAGAGACAGACGAGTCTTCGCTGAGGCCAGCTTCCAGCCTCCGCCACTGAGACTGCAGCTCTGCACAAGACGTTTGGCCAGCGGAGAAATTAAAATGGTCGTGCCCAACTGAGCCTGGTTTCTCTCAAGGTTTTTTCTTCACTTCCGCCATTAGTGAAGTTTTTTTCCCCTCTCCGCTGTCGCCACTAGCTTGCATGGTTCGGGATCTGTAGAGCTGCGCATCGTTGGATTTGCTCTTCAATATTTGGACTCTCAGTAGTGATTATTAAACCACACTGAACTGAGCTAAACTGAACTGAACTTAAACACTACAAACTGAACTACACTGTTCCTATTTACTATGACCTTTTATGTGAAGCTGCTTTGACACAATCTACATTGTATAAGCGCTATACAAATAAAGGTGAATTGAATTGAATTATTTGGTAAACAAAGCAAGTCTCTCATATATCTACTATATTTCTACTATAAGACAGAAAATATGACTTTACAAGCTATATTGTAAATAAGTCATAGGAACATTTTAATATTACTATTATTATATCACAATAAAATTTGTGAAATTAATTTAAAAACTGAATAAATATAATTTTACACACATTTACACAAGTAAATACAGAGTAGAGTGATGGGCTAAAAATCTGATGAAATCTGCGGATTTCTGCGCGTGCAGATTCCATGTGGGCATATCTTGGATCAATCTGATTGGATTATTGCTGATTACAGATGAGAGACCAGCCGTGATCAATCATATCACGTGCTCCTCTCGAAATTAGTTTGTAAAACTTTACTTAAATAATAAATCAGTATATTTATACAAATACATGTTAAGCTGCATTTGTTGCTAACAATTCTGATGCAAAGTACACATTATTAAGCAAAATGGATTAAATCAATATCAACTTTACAGTCTGTTGCAAAATTGACATCTTTTTTATAGAAGTATGAACATTAAGCTAACTAGTGCTAAATGCACCCTTGTTTCAATGACTCCTTTAGCTCTTTAGCATTTAGCCTTTAAGCCCTGAGCTCTATTTTTCGTCCTAATTATACATATTTTATGAAACCTTTATAATTATGACATGAAACATGTTATATACTGTATGTGATTTAGATTGTATGCAAGTTAAGACAACTGTCTTGGCAAAGTTGTCATAAGCATGCATAAAATCTAATTCATATTCATGTCAATTTCAGGTCATGATTATAAAGATTCTATGACATTTTTATGAACACCTACTTAAGGTAAAATGTTACCCCTTAATGTCTTAATCTAATCATATATAGTTTAAACAAAACTATATTTAATTTGAGAGTTTAATATTTAGTTAATTTAACATTTTTGGCACCACAGTAATTCTCAACCACCTTCATTTTACAATAATCCACATGTAAACTCAATGTTTTCAGAGGGAAATGATCTAAAACGTTCTAAAATCAAAGAAAACGGCTGCAGGGTGGCGCAGTGGGTAGTACATTCACCTCACAGGAAGAAGGCTGCTGGTTCAAGCCTTGGCTGGGTCAGTTGGCATTTCTTTGTGGAGTTTGCATGTTCTCCTCCTGTTGGCGTGGGTTTCCTCTGGGTGCTCCGGTTTTCCCCACAAGTCCAAAGATGTCGTATACAGTAGGTGAATTGGGTAGGCTAAATTGTCCGTAGTGTATGTGTGTGAATAAGTGTGTATGTGTGTTTCCCAGTGATGAGTTACAGCTGGAACATGTGGTGGATAAGTTGGCAGTTCATTCCGCTGTGGCGACCCCAGATTAATAAAGGGACTAAGCTGGAAAGAAAATGAATGAATGAAAGAAAACTCAAACAGAGTCTCCATTTGTGATGCAGTATGGATAAAATGGTTCAGATCACTCAAACTAAGATAATATTGAGCTAAGTGTCAAGGCTTTGTTGCATTAGCAGAAAAAAGATGAGCCGAAGTGTTATCATAAGTATGAGTATATCATTAGTATATGACAGTCACACGTCTAGTGTTCAATGACTCGTTTAATTCAACAGTGATTTATCAATACAAAAAGAAACATGTTGCAGTGCAGGTGAAGCAGAATTCAGCTGTTCATTCGCTACACTAGATATCAGGCCTCTATATAAAGACCTATCAACATCAACAGACAGGACTTTTACTAAGAATCTCAATATCTACAAAATCTGTTTACTGAGGAGAAGATTATTTGTTCATTCGCACCTCACTTCTAATGAAGCATTACTGTGGGGGATTACAAATCGAGCTGCTTTAAATAACACATGTTCCTCTATTAGGAACAACAAACAGTAGCAGCGAATTGCAGTTTATTCCCATAATAGAAAAGAGACTTTGAAGGGCATTTCAATAGTCTCTTCAATTAGACCATATAGTATGCCATAATTAACAATCAACTCTTAATCAAACTTCACTGTGGCAGTTACAGTTTATCTGTGAATATTTTTTACACACTGATGAGAGACCTTCCAGTCCATAAATCAAAGTCATTGATTAAATGAAGGCCATTTTTTTAATGTTCAGTGCAATCCATTGCAGAGAAGATGATAGACGATCATCTTGGCTTGGTCCCAGTTCATTTCATCCCATTAGCCCGTAGCTATAACATGCTCGTTTTGGTCAGCCTGATAGAGCAGGTTCAAAGTCTGTTGATCTGATCAATAGAGTGACCGTCACAGTCTAAAAACTGTCCGGTCGATCATGACTCGATTAGCAATTGTCCTTCAAGGTTTGCAGTGAAAACACTGACAGGTTTAATAAGTAAATAAAACATATTTTTGTTGGTTAAAGACACTTCTGAAGAATTTAGGCTTATTCACTTCATGATAAATGTAACAATCATAATGTGTTCATATTTTTTTTGTTTGTTTCTCTCTTGAAATGCTTAAGATCTAAAGCAGGATGGATTCTGATTGTCTGATTTTATAGTTTTGATTATTGTACACTAATTCATGCCATCCCTGTTGGCAAATTAAGTCCGAATGCCGGCAAGACAAGTGAAATGTGTCCATTTTGTCCACAGTACATAAAAAAAACGAAGAAATACCAATTTTTAGAACTTACAGTTACCGAAGTTCAAAGTTACAGTTATCGTTCTTGATGTGCCTTTAGCCTCATAAAACAATGGCAGTTAAACAAAACTGTATTAAAACAGTACTGGCTTTTCTATAATAGAATATCGATTTCTCCATTGGTCTGCTATCTAGCTTAAGGTAAATCAGTCAACTAGCTTCCCTTGAAAGATAATGTTGGTCAATTGGCCAGTACTAGCCAGCATAAGAAAACCTTAAAAGGTTGAAGATTCTGTCATTAGCTTGTTTATTTACTCACCCTCATGTAATTTCAAACCCATTAGACATTAGTCTTCCAAGCACATGTGTTTTTAATGAAATCTTTAGATTTCACTTTAGCTGTTTAAACTCCAGTCTATTAACTCCAAAAGAAAATGGTCAAAAATATATAATAATATATACAAATCCTTGAATTGACTGGTTTTAAGTCTTCAGATGAGACAGCCTGATCTCACGAGAAAACGTATTTTACGTTTTGACACTTTAGTGGCTAATTCGTACGAATTAGTACGAGTTCAGTCATACGAAATGGTACGATTTTAAAAAGGAGGCGTGGCACCTAACCCCGCCCCTAAACCCAACCGTCATTGGAGGATAAGCAAATCGTACTAAATTGTACGAATTAGATCATACGAATTCGTACGAATTAGCCACTAAAAAAAAGTTACGAATTGCCGTGAGATTGTGTTGGGTGAGACACTAGATGCGTCCCCTATGTCCCTCTGATGGAGTAAAAATATAGCGAGGAGCCCTTCCAAATTAAACGCAGTGCATGACACCAAACAACTAGCTTTCTCAAAGGATCATGGCCCAAAGTTTCCATAATGAACATGTATTGTATGCTCCCTGATTTTACTGTGCATTGTGGGACTTTTCAGGAAGCGAGTTTCAGTGTACTGAATAAAAAATGTTGTGGTGTGAGAGCCCTGAAAACGGCTGACTCCCCAATCAGTCCTCTGATTACTGAATAAGGAAGCTGATCCCAATGCACCCTGCATTCTGCATACTGAAATGTTTATAATCGAAGCCCTTACATTAAATCTGTTCATACAAACTAAACATGTATGAATTACATGGTTTTATTCAATTTAAGAGTATTTGAAGCATTAGGCTTTTGTGTGAACAGTTTGTAAATGGAGTTTGTGTTCTAAATATTAACCAATTTCATGTGGGTTTGAAAACACATTAGGGTGAGTAAATGAAGACAGAGTTTTAATTTTAATGTGAACTAATCAGTTAATTATTATTATTATTATTATTATTATTATTGTTGTTGTTATTATTATTATTATATTATATATTTTTTTTATTTATTTTTTTTTTTCAGCGGAGATTATTGGTCCTGTAATTTCATTTGTAGATTAAGGCTTTGGAACACAAATAAAAATAAAATAAAATAAGTTCATATTAATTCATTTCTGAAAGACTTTCCCAAAGTCTGTTTGGACAGTTTCTTAGAGCTGGAAGGCAGTAGAGATGTTCGCAGGTGTCTGATGGTGGAATAAGAAGCGCAGCCTCCCAGACAGCCTGAAACAGTCACCATAGCAACCCCCATCTTTTATGCTGAGCTCATTAAAAGCAAAGCTTTGACCTCCACCAAAAACAAGCTGCACTTCCTCAATTGAGGGAGACTGGGGATTTATCTTTATGAAATCACTAACGGGTTTTATTTAAAAACGTGTGATGAATTCCTAACTCATACTTAAATTAAAATGGGTGATTGTACAATAGGGTTTTTTTCATGTTGCACTTAACCCTGGGTCACTGTTGGTCTAAACGTCAATTTTAACTCTGCGTAAGGAATGTTTAACTGAAAAAGTGGGATTAGCAGTTTTTATGATGGGTTATGAAACCCTGACCAAATGTCCTGCCAACCATGTATAATGTGGTTCATGCACCATTAGATTTGATGCCTTCAAGTCAAGTATCATATATATGGAAGTACCATATTTACAAGTTAAATACACATGAATAAAAAAAAAAAAATATATATATATATATATATATATATATATATATATATATATATATATATATATATAATATATAATTATATATATAATATATATATATATATATATACACATATATAATTAACAGTTTTAATAGAATATGTCATTTTCGTTATTATGTGTATTTATAGGCAAGTTGAAAACATATATTATATTATATTATACTACACCTTATGTCATAATTATGGATTATCAACTTGTAAATACGAACTCCTCAGGATGACTTGAACAAATGCTAAATGCTTACTGGCAGCCAATCCCCAGCAGACACAACGTCATAAGACGTTAATATTAGGTTGGATTTAGTTCACCAGCATCTAAGGACAATGTTATTTTGACGTCCAATAACGATGTTAAATGACGTCGATATTTTGTTGATTTTCAGTTGTGTTGTAAAGTGACCAAAATCCAACATCAAACCAACATCTTAAACCAATGTCATACTGACGTCAAATACTGATTTTTATTCATCAAGTAAGGCAACCAAAACCTAATGTCTGATAGATGTCATATTGGTTACGTCAACACAACATCAGGCTGTGACATCATTAAACGTTGATATTTTGTTGTTTTTAGGTTGCATTAAAAAGTAAACAAAATGCAATGTCTGATGATGGACATTGACGTTGGCCTGACGTTGGGTTCTGATGCATCCCGATTTTCATTTCCAAACAAAATGCAATGTCATATGACGTTGGGGTACAATGTCATGTTGACGTCCTGTGCCTGCTGGATCAGTACAGTCATTTAGTGTTTGTACTGGCTTTCATACACTAAATTAAATGAGGAAGAGGCTGTTTCATTCTTACCATTATAGTCTATTAGGAAAAGCTTGACTGCAGTTGGCAATATATAATATACTCTGTTTCAGGTTCCATGCTGTGTCTGTCCAATCAGTGACACTGACACTGCAATATGCAAATAAAGATGTTAACCCAGGGTTTGTGTGCTGTATGTACAATGTAAAATGTCACTATACCCAGCATTAATTGTTAACCCCTGGTAAACTATAATCATTATGAAACCCGAAGCAAAAAGATTCAGTTTAGAGGGGGGGGGGGGGGGGGGGGGGTTATAAAGCTCCAGTGTGGAGAATTATAAGAGATTGTCTTCAAATTGACGTGTCTTGGGGGCAATATGTGAATATTCAAATAAATCAACCATGATATAATAAATAAATGCCCCATAATTAAATACAATTGTAAGTGCTTACTATATTTATATGTCTCTGACAAAGTGTTCTGTTCCCTGCACTTACATACTGATGAATTTTATTTTATGGTTACTTCACCAAATTAGATTCTGGATTCATTTCAACTTCCTAATCGCCGCTCTAGTTGGATGACTTTCATAGACTAGCATTTGCCCTCTAGACATTTAAAGCTTTACAACATCATCGGATATCACATACTAAAAGCAAAACACGTACAAATCGTTTGGCAGTATTGGTCACTATAGTCGGAAAAAACAAGAGACGTGTTTTTTTTTCCGTTTAGCAATAAACAATCTAGTTAAAAAGTTCCATCATGAAAACACCAATTAATTAAAAAATAATTTCTAAATACCCTTCTGTGTTAATAAAATGATCAAATAAACAACTAAGACTGCGCACATTTTTTTTTCGTTAAAAAATGCGCACAGTGTTTGTTTAATGAGGCCCTCGAGTTCCGTTATTTTGGGAGACTCAAATATGAAGCCTCCAACGTTCATTTCGTTTGCACAGATCAGAACGTGAAGGCGTAGACGACTCCGACCACTACTATGTTGCCGATGGTGGCAGTAATGGCGATCCACAGCCATATGGCGTCCCGGGACATGGGCTGTTGCTCCTCCTGCTGGCTGTGAGCAGCCAGAGCGGCGGCGTGGACACTTGCAGAGGAGTTGAAGAGCGAGTGATCCGTGCTGTAGTCATCGTGAGGCGACGAGTCCATGAAGGCTCCTGTCATCACCGGGATCTAAGATGGAGAAAGGCAGAGGAGCACACGACCAAATGATTCCATTAGTAACACTCGGATGTGCATTGTGGTCTGGTTTTATCGACATCCTGCAAAAGTGAAATCCCTGCTAGGCACAATTACGGCTCAAGATCATATCTGGAAGTGCACTTAGATTGGTTTGGTTCTGCCCTGGAGAGGGCAGGAATAATTGTACCATGTAATGTTTTCAGATAAATGTTTACTTGAGATATTTTTACTCAAATATTTTGACATGTTAGCAGATAATGTAAATTAAATCTAGGACCTAACTGAGTAAAATATTATGAAGAGGGAAGTGACAAAGACAAGATTTACATTAACCCTTAAAGAGAGAAACAAAAAAAATAAGTATTGTTCTTAAATGTTATGTAACTTTTGATGCGCTGATCTGATCCGCACAATTCAAAGATTGGCATAAATTTTCAGCTTTCCATCAATGTAACACATCACCTTTAGAGGCTCCGGAATCAGTGTGGTTACGTCATCACATTTTGACAGCGCTGATTTGACAAAGGAACTCACATGGCTTGCGTCTCCAGACAAACCAGACCTGATTTATTGATGCATTGTCCCTCCTCCATGCCCAGATTGGTTCAAACTCGCTCTCTCTCAACCAATAAGCATAAGTTTTCTTTTGTGGACCACCAATCAACACGTTATTGGTGAATTTGAACAGCCAGAATGAGAAATAAAGGCTGTAAATTAAAGTAAGAAAAGAAAAAAGCAGTTTTGCATAAATCACTGTCATACTAAGTATTTTTGCATGCACAACAGCACAAAAACATGACAAAACAGTGACACAGCAAAGAAGAAGTGCTGGTCTTGCTTTTTTTCAAAGGACGCAACTGGCGGTGCGGCTGTTTGTGTGCAGCGCAAAGCACATATGGTGCAGAGCGCAGAATTATTGAGATCGATTCGTTCAAAGACAACACATGTAAGTAATTTTAGCATATTGTTTCTCATTCTTCGCAGTTTAGGATAATTTATTGTGTTCGTGTTCGTGAGGTTTGTCCATTTTTGTGCAGAAGAGTTTAGATGCGTTGTATAAAAAAATTTTGCATGTCTTTTTATTGCAGGCGAGTTTAGTTTACATGTATTGCATAAAGGTTTGTTTGCTGATCCCATTATATTTGCTAAACATTGTAATGGAATTTAGTGGAGCAATGTACATGATTTGCTATAGCACAAATGGTAGAGCATTGCATTAGCATTGCAAAGGTTGGGGGTTTGATTCCCAGGGCAAGTAAGAATATAAATGTGCTTCATCCATTTTGTTGATGATAAAAGCATCTGCCAAAATGTGTAAATGAGCATAAATAAATATAATAAATTCTTACTAGAGAAGAGCTATAAATGATAATAAAATACCACTACTACGATTACTACTAACAACAACAACAATGAATTTTGTTTCCTGAACATAACTGTTCTCCTGCTACATGCCTATGTGTGTAATACTCCTCTGTGCATGTTGTTGTTTTTTTGTCCAATGAGGGGAAAAACAACAGTACCAGAAGAATCTGTTCCTGTGTTCATTTTATAATTTATCATTCACATGCAAAATCACATCATTACTTTTTTTTAGCAAAGAAGATGAGACGAATCCAGTGCCCACAGTCAGCAAGTTTACTAAGGCTGAAGGAGAAGCCATTGATGGTCAAAGGTTCCAGCTGAGGAGCAACAGGGCCATCACCATATCCATGCTGGCACATAAAACCTAAGGATGGTCCATATTGAATCTAGTTTAGTTTATACTTTTAAGTGTAGTAAATATTTATATCTAAAATTTTTACTGAGGATTTGCACCATGTTTATTTGGACTTTGAAGCATAATTTCTTATTTTTCTTATTTTCTTTTTTTTCCTTTTTTGCTTATGGTAACTGAAAATATATCATTTGGAAAAAGTCAAACTTGCTTCAGTGTTCTGTTATTTTGGACCAATCTTTCTGTTTAGTTCATTCCCTGAACATTTGGGCATATACTGTACATTGTCAGTAAATAAAATGCACTAGTTTTTTCCCACTGAAAAAATGCCTTAGAATAACATTAAAATAAATTGCTATAACTTGCTTAGGGAATGGTGGATGTAGACAAAATGAATGTTGGATGTATAAAACATCCTAGCATAACTTTCTAAAGAAACAAAAGCAAACTTCAAGAGATTTTGTTTGTGTTAGCTGTGGAAAATGCTACATTTTTTAATAGTTTTTCTTAAAATTCTTTAAAATTTATCTTTTTTTGTCATAAAATGTCAAATTGGAATTTTTAAGGATAAAGATTGAAACTTTAGCTTGTCCTGTTTAAAATGATATATGACACCTGATGCTGACTGCTAAAATAAGTTAGAGAAAGCTAAAAATGCAAGCATCTTGGGCATCTACATTGTCAGTAAATAGAATGTTCAATTTTTTTCACTGAAAAACGCCTAGAATAATATTGGAATAAAATGCTATAATTTACTCAGGGAATGGTGGATGTAAACAATTTATTTTGGAAGTATAAAACATAATAGTGTTTATTTCTAAAGAAAAAAAAACAAACTTCATGAGATTTTGTTTGTAATATCTACAAAATGCCACTTTTTTTTTAATCGTTTTCTTAAAATTCTAGAAAATTTTCTTACTGTTCATATGTTTTTGGACCAAAAAATATTTTAGACTGGACCTTTAAATGATACAGATTGAAGCTTCAGGTTCTCCTGTTTAAAATAATATATGACACTTGAGGCTGACTGCTAAAATAAAGATAAAACTGCTTTTTAAAAAAAAATCATTTAGGCCCATTAGGTGACCACAAAATAGATCTAGGTCTTTAAGGGTTAATTGTTAAAATTTATGCAATGCTACCGTCTAATGTCTTTTATTTTGTGAAATGTAATTAACATTTAAAATCCCTTAATGTTAATATTTGAATTTAATTGTACACACACTAGAAACAAGGCTAAATAAGGGCTGTCAGTAAAATTGAATACTGTAAATAGAATAGCCCAAAACTAGTCTAGTCATCAAATACACAGAGAAAGACTTCACATGTGTAGTCTTTCATTTCTGTTATGGCTGCATGATATTGGAAAAATGTAACATTGTAAGGTTTTTTGGCGATATATATTGCCATATGAATAAAATTTCACCAGATGACTTAATATCTCTATTTGGAAAAAATTGAGAGTGCATCTTCATAAAATCTAATAAACAATCTATTACATTTTTGGGGTCCTCTGACACATTTTCGTTGTTGTGTCCTATTTGCAGTGCATTTCTGTATTTGAATGTGTTGTGAGTGTTTTCATGCATAGCAATCTATAAATACAATCAAGAAAAAGATACAATTGAAATAAAGTGTTTCTGTTCCTAACAGTATTCAAGTAAAGTAATTAAATGATAAAAAAAAATAATTTAATAAAGTTAATCGTTCTTAAAGTCACAAATGGTACAATTTCTTATGCCTGAATGCTTTTAAAATCATTTTACAATCCCAGGCATCAAAAACACAAGCAAATGATAAATTATAATACAAACTCAACATTGCATATCATGCAATGTGACTATTGCGAAGAATCACATCGCGATATCAATGCTGAAACCATATTTTGTGCAACCCTAATTTGTTTATGTGATGATTAGTCTAGTTTGGGGCTATTCTTAGATGTCTGTTAAATATTTACTTACAGCCCAAATTTTGCTTTGTTTTGGTAAAAACATCTATGTTTAGACCCTGCTAGACTTCTTTTACACAAACAGATGCACGCACACGCAAACAAGCTTGCTGGAGTCATACTGTATATTGGTGCATGGTTTTGCAGAAACAAAGACAAGTCTTGGTTATTGTGAAACCATTAAAATTCTGCAAGGAATAAGCAAATGTTTAATGTTGTGGAAGGGTTGTGCAGACCTGCTCCTGGAGGGTTGTCTATCCTCAGGCCCTGAGGTTCACTGAAAACTTTAAACAAGAGTTCTGGAGCAAAAATGAGCAGGGCTGTGCCCCTCCAGGAGTAAGACTGGAATCCCTGATTTATGTTTATATTAATAAACTATGAATTATATAGAGGAAGCACAATAAAGCCTGATTCTCTTAGAGCAGCATAAATGGTTTTTTTTTGAGTAAAAATATTCAGGCTAATTCTTGCAGGACCAATTTTTCAGTCATAAGATCTCAGTATCACCGGGAGCTTCATCAAAGAATTGAATCTACAGTATAAATGCACTTAGACTAACATCTAATATCATTAAATATTAAGTGTGATGCATAATATGATTTCTTTTATACATTTTCTAGGCTTATATATTGCTTGTTCCATGGTGGGCTTTGCTAAATAGGCCAACACAAGACTATTAACTATTAAACTATATTAACTAATTAACTATTAATCCTTTTAATTTGAAAAAAAAAAAAAAAGTTCATTTAAAAAGAATCTGAAATCTGGTTAAAAAACTAGCTCAGGTAAGCAAAGCTTTACAAACCAATAACCTAATTAGTCTACCTTAGTTAAAGCATTAGCTAAAAATTACCAATACATTCATTGCAGTATTTATTAATCTCTGTTAACGATACTTAATATAAACACACATTTTCATTATCAAGTAATAATTTAAAATAGCATCCCTCTTGTTAGTTGATACATTAACCACTGTAATGAGTAATATACACTAACCAGCCACTTTATTAGGTACAATTTACTAGTACCGAGTTGGACCCCAACTACATTACTTAACATTAACTGTGCCCAGCATTGCAGTGTTAATGACTCCAAGTTAAGTTAAGTTAGTAAAGTTAATCTATTTTAAGTTAAGTTAGGCTATTTTAGGTTAAGTTAGGCTATTTTAAGTTAAGTTAAAGTTAATCTACTTTAAGTTAAGTTAGTTAAGTTAAGCTATTTTAAGTTAGCTACAGTAGCTCTCTGCAACTCTCATATGGTCCCCACTGAAGCCAAGCAGGGCTGCGCCTGGTCAGTACCTGGATGGGAGACCACATGGGAAAGCTAGGTTGCTGCCGGAAGTGGTGTTAGTGAGGCCAGCAAGGGCAGTCAACCTGCAGTCTGTGTGGGTCCTAATGCCCCAGTACAGTAATGGGGACGCTATCCTGCTCAGTGAGCGCCGTCTTTCGGATGAGACGGTAAACCGAGGTCCTGACTCTCTGTGGTCGGTAAAAATCCCAGGATGTCCTTCGAAAAACAGCAGGAGTTTAATCCTGGCATCCTGGCCAAATCTGCCCACTGGCCTCTGTCCATCATGGTCACCTAACCCTCCCCATATCATAATTGGCTTCATCACTCTCTCTCCTCTCCACCAATAAGCTGGTGTGTGGTGTGCGGTCTGGCGCAAAATGGCTGCCGTCGCGTCATCCAGGTGGATGCTGCACACTGGTGGTGGATAAGGAGATTCCCCCCTATTGTGTAAAGCATTTTGAGTGCCCAGTAAAGCGCTAAATTAATGTAAGGAATTATTAATATTAAGTTAAGTTGCTGTGAATGTTGCTGTATTAATCTTTGTTGATGGCATCAAATATAAGTTGAGTTCACAATGAGGTAACACTTTGTAATAATATCCAGTTCACAATAAGTTCATATCAGATACAATTATGTATTATCTAGCATAAGTTATACATATGTTCCAGTTCTTATTATTCATTTCTGTATCGGTTTCTTGCAGCTATTAAATAGAGAAAAATAAATAATTGTGATTTGATGGCAACAACTGACTTATTTGGCAACAACTGACAACTGACTATTTTTTCTACAATGGAAATCATTTTACAAACAATCCACTACCAAACGTTCTTTAAAATATCTTCTTTTGAGTTCACTAGAAACAAAATCAGATACAGGCTCAAAACAACAGTTTTGGACTGAGGAAATAACGTGTACATGTTACTGTTTAGGTGAACTGATTTGTTAAAGACTACACAATATATCAGTGACCAATACTTGCTTAAGCATTTTTCATTTTTAGTTTATATTAGCGTATGTAGTCAACCAGTGCTAACAAATTAAATCTTATTGTTACAGCAGAAACAATAAAACCTTTTTGGCACAAGCAAATGCATGTTACCTTTGTCTGACCCCTGGGGTGGAAGGAATATCTAATTTCATATCTCATAACTTCGCAAGGATCATCATCTGTCTGGTTACTGAAGAGCTTTACGGGAAGATCACCAAATCTAACGTGGCGCGTTGCTGCAGCAGACATGGACAGATTGATGGCAAACATTAGTGACCTTCATGAAATGAGTGGTTGTAGCGTTTTGAGCATTCAGCCTTCACGTAAGTGCCCTACATATGTGTGACAAGAGCCTGAGGCGGAGAAAACAGGGGCTGCTGCTGGCTGAACATGGCATGTGTTACAAATCTCTGTTTGAAATAGACCATCAATAATAGTGAACGAATCAAACGCTGATGGGGAGCCTGAAAACAGCCATTTTTCACCTCCAACTAAGGCATTCGTTTTCACATTAGTGAAGTATTAAGCAATCCATCAGTGATGTCAGAGGGACTGATCTGTAAACAAGGATGAAATGAAATCTACGTCGACCGGTTACATCCACAAAGCATACGATTATTACATTGTTTTTCTGATTGGTCTGTTGTGACATTTAATGCTCAAATGTTGAGTATAATCACTGTATATAGCTGATGGCAACATTGACACACATTGCACAGCTTTTGAATTTTCTTCAAATATCTCAATGGAGGACACTTTGTTGTCATTTTGGCCCAAGTCCTCACAGGTAAAGAATCAAAGTATTATTTTAGATGACTCCATAAAATTTGTCAAACAAATCTTCAATGTGATTGGTTCTAGTTCTCCTTGGAAGATCTTAGACTTCTCATGGGTGTATGCAGCAGTTCAGATATTTAGGTGGCTGCTTGACAGTAAAAAGATTTAAAAACAAATAATATGATTTTTAAAAAGGTTACTAAATTGAACAGGGAGATAGTGAAGTACATTTAGGTATGGAGTGATATGATCCCTCTTTTTACTTTTTAAAAGGAATGCAGAATACTGCATTAATTGAAGACGAGTGATTTGAGTTTTGCAAATGTCATGGTACAAAGAGTTGCAGTAGTCAAGTGGTAAAAGCATCTATGGCAATCTTCAAGGTCTTGTCAGTGAGAAATTTTTGCAAGTGAACAGAGCTGATGAACACCTTCTGTTAATCCCACACTCCGGACTGAAACATAGTACTTTGTGATTGGCCTTGGCTTTAGAATTGACCTGCCAGTGAAGATCAGAACGACCCCTAGCCTGACTATTTTTGAGTCACTTTAAAAAACCTATTTGTTTTCATTAGTATACAGTGCATTCGAAAAGTATTCATAGCGCTTCACTTTTCCCACATTTTGTTTTGTGTTACAGCCTTATTCCAAAATGGATTAAATTCCCTTTCCTCAAACTTCTACACACAATACCCCATAATGACAATGTGAAACAAGATTTTTTGAAATTGTTGCAAATTTATTAAAAAAAAAGTCATGTACATAAGTATTCACAGCCTTTGCTCAATACTTTGTTGATGCTCCTTTGGCAGCAATTACAGCCTCAAGTCTTTGAATATGATGCCACAAGCTTGCCACACCTGTCTTTGGAAACTTCTGCCCATTCCTCTTTGCAGTACCTCTCAAGCTCTATCAGGTTGGATGGGAAGCGACAGTGTACAGCCATTTTCAGATCTCTCCAGTGATGTTCAATAGGATTTAGGTCTGGGCTCTGGCTGGGCCACTCAAGGACATTCATCAAGTTGTTGTGAAGCCACTCCATTGATATTTTGACTGTGTGCTTTGGGTCATTGTCCTGCTGGAAGATGAACCGTCACCCCAGTCTGAGGTGATGGTGATGAGCGGTGCCTGGTTTTTTGCAAACATAATGCCTGGCATTCACATCAAAGAGTTCAATTTTAGTCTTATTAGACCAGAGAATTTAGTTTCTTATGGTCTGAGAGTCCTTCAGATGCCTTTTGGCAAACTCCAGGAGGGGAGTGGCTTCCGTCTGGCCACTCTACCATACAGGCCTGATTGGTGGATTGCTGCACAGATGGTTGTTCTTCTGTAAGGCTCTCCTCTCTCCACAGAAGAACACTGGAGCTCAGACAGAGTGACCATCGGGTTATTAATCACCTGAATTTTTCTGTAATCTTCCCAAGCCTTGTGCCTCAAGACAATCCTGTCTCGGAGATCTACAGACAATTTCTTTGTCTTCATGCTTGGTTTGTGCTTTGACATGCACTGTCAACCCTGGGACAGTGCGTTTGCCTTTTCAAATCATGTCCAATCATCTGAATTTACCACAGATGAACTCCAATTAAGCTACTGAAACATCTCAAGAATGATCAGTGTAAACAGAAAATTTAGAGTTTCATGGCAAAGGCTGTAAATACTTATGTACATGTGATTTTTCAGGTTTTTTATTTTTAATAAATTTGCAACAATTTCAAAAAATCCTATTTCACATTGTTATTATGGGGATTGTGTGTAGAATTGTGAGGAAATAAATGAATTTAATTAATTTTGGAATAAGGCAACATAAAAAAGTGGAAAAGGTGAAGCGCTATCAATACTTTCTAGATGCACTGTATTAGGAATTTTATTTTGCTTGTTTTCATGTCTTATCTTCCTTTTATTTTTGGCTTATTTTCCTTCTATTTCTTGATTTTAAATGTACTATACAAATTTTAAAAAAGTACACGTGTAAACTTATACAAATAAACCTAAACTTGAAAAATATGAAAAAAAATCTATAATAAGTGTTTATAGAAAAGTATAAATATATATAATTTTCTAGGAGACTGGCCCAAATTATAGTAAACAGAGAACATGTAAGTAGATTGAACTGGGGAAACCATTCTAGTTTTTTTAAATACATAAGAACTACTGGAGCTTACAAAGAATACATTGTATTATGTAATATTACAATGTAATAACAAACACAATTATCTTGCTTTTAGATGTCTAACCTTGGGAAGCAAAATATTATGAGACAGTTCTGACTTTTTTTGCTCAGGCAGAGGGAGCTCTTGTCTGAGTACTGACTGTCAGTGCTCCCTCTGCTGCTTTTACAACATGTCCTGTTTGCTAGCCATATTAATCAGGCCATACCAAGCAGCAACCTCCCGCTCTCCCTCGTGAAGCAAATACGGAAGTAATTGAAACTGCAATTCATCGAAATTCTGCTAGTCGTGGCTCCATAATAGAGCAGATTTCTATTGAGCCCACTGTTAAAATGGCCAACTTTGCTGTAGAAAAAAAAGTGGTTAAAAAGGTATAAAGAACGATTTTGGTTCATATGTGACCTTTATACTTCACTCCCGAACCCACTTCATTCACCCTTCAGCAATACACAGACACTGGACTCGGATGAGGAGGATTTTATTTTGCCCTGCACACAGAGCAGTAACAGTGAAATCAACACGGTTTAACTTTAGCATCCTCATCCACAGCAGTTCTCCCTAACTCTGCTGCAGTCTATACTGAAAGTTTAGATCATTATTATATAAAACATAGAAATATAAAAATACAGAAAATGCGTAACTAATATCGCTGAATAAACACATTTAATACCTAAACACAAAATATAATAGAAAATTACCTGCACACAGAGCAGTAACAGTGAGATCAACACGGTTTAACTTTAGCATCCACATCTAAAACACATATACTTCATTAGCACTTGCTGTATAAGCACATGGGGGAAAACATCAAGATGAGATTAAAAGTATCAAAATCAAACAAATATGAAAAGAAAACGCACTCTATCGATCAATAAATGTATATAAAGTGTGCTAGACTTTTAAAGCTGCATCCAATCAATCATTTAAATGATATTTTTAGATTTTAGTGTGGAGCTAACACATAACCCGACTCACCCACAGCAGTTCTCCCTAACTCTGCTGCAGTCTACACAGACTCTGTGCGCAATAGCGCCACCGGCGAACTAGCAGGAACTGCACTTCCATTAAAGCAGGATTTAATAATAAACTATTAACATGGTATATTTATTTCGTTACATACACCCCCCTTAAATCCTGCTTAATGGGGACATGTATGTTAACCAAACAAACTAACATTGAAGAAAAGAAAATAAGAAAAAAAATTCAATACATGGGTCATCTACTTATGTAAAAGGAAGAAGGGTAAAAAACATATGGAGTATGATTCTGTCAATCAATATATTCTCCTATGAGGAGTACGATAAGATAAGGGAGGCGCCTAACCCCAATCCTATAGCAGACTAAAGAGATGCCCGTTACACCTCAAATGTTTCATCATGTACTAACTCCTTGCTAGATCCCTAAATCTTTTTCAATCTGTTTCTCCTTTGTTCCTTTAAAAAAAACAATTGTATCAATTCTATGTGAAAAAGCTTTTAACTAAATAAACAAAAGAACTCACAGTAGAGTCAGAACTGTCCATGTGTTGTCCATTCATTTCACAAATTAGTCTTTTAGGGGGCTTAATGATTCTACCAACTCTGGTTTGAGCTACTGCTGAGTCCAAGCACTTAGGTTGAGCGCACACCACAAGTTCCTCAGTGGCCTTTGTGAACTGCTCTCTTTCAGTCAAATTAGAGAGATTTTGATCCTCCACTTCAGGTAAGTCAACATCACCAGTCACAGTTGCATCACTCCTTCCAACAGTACTTATTTCTTCAACATTTTCATTCACATTCCCAGCATCAAGGCTTGCAGAGTCCAACATATCTAAAGAACAGTCTGACGCATTGGTTAAGTTTGCATCAATTGATAGATCAACGTCCTCAACAAAATCCTCTGGATTACTCAGTATCCAGTTTGCTGTTCTGCCATCAATATCTGATTCCTCTCCACAGGCAACAATTTCATCATTCCTGTCATCCTCCTGTGCATCCTGTTCTTGGGGTTCATCAACTGGAAGAAAGTTCACAGGTAACAGCAGATTTCTATGAACTACCCTCACTTTGTCAGAGCTGATTTCCTGAATCCTGTAAACGTTGATATTAGGATACACCGTTATGACTTCATATGGAGATGACTCCCATTTGTCAGCAACTTTTCTTCTTCCTTTTTCACCTCTGTTTGCAACCAACACCCTATCCCCAACAGCTAATGGGCAACCCTTCACCTTCCTGTTATAAAGTCTGCCATGTCGTTCCGTTTCTTTCAGAGTGTGCATCTGAGCTATACGAGCTGCTTCTCGTAAGTCTCTTCTCAGTGTGGACACAAAGTCCTTGTAATCCACAACATCCTCATTAAGAAGCACATTCTGAAATAAAACATCAATTGGGAGACGAGGAACTCTGCCAAACATGAGAAAGAATGGCGCAAAACCCGTTGTCTCATGTTCTGTGCAGTTATAACAGAAGGTAAGTTGCTGTAGCATTTGTGGCCATTTTGACTTTGTTTTAGGAGGCAACGTCCTGATCATATTTCCAAGAGTTCTATTGAACCTTTCTGCAATGCCATTACCCATGGGGTGGTATGGTGTAGTGTGTGACTTGTCTACACCTGCCATGGTCAATAGTTCCTTGATTAGTTTGCTCTCGAAGTTAGCCCCTTGGTCAGAGTGAATTCTTTTAGGGAATCCATAAACCAGAAAGAAGTCATTCCAGAGCCTCTTCGCAACTTGCTTGGCCGACTGATTCGGACATGGGAACGCATGAGCCATTTTAGTAAAATGATCAGTCACTATTAGCACATCCACGCATTTCCCATCTCTGAGCTCTGCCGACCAGAAGTCAATGCAGACTAGTTCCAAGGGTTCAGATGTTCGGATACTTTCCAATGGAGCACAAGCATTGGGTTCTGAGGTTTTACCAACTACACATCGATGACAGGTTTTCACATAATCATCAATATCTTTTTTCATTCCGATCCAAAAGAACCGTTGTCTTGCCAGTGATAGTGATCTACTACGCCCTTGATGTCCTGCTGCATCATGGATTCCATGAAGAACTTGAGCCTTCAATGAAGCAGGTACAACAACAAGGTACAATTTCTTGTTCAGTTTTGGATCTCTTTTCACCTTATAAAGCACTCCATTACAAATAACCAGTTTGTCATGATGTTTTAGCAGTTGTCTAACACTTTTAGTCTCCTTTGCTTGTTCTTTCTTAGATGGTTTTTGACGTCGCTCAATATAATAGAGAATCCGATGTAAAGTGCTATCCTGCCCCTGCTCACTAATGATGGTACTGTGTAGCAAAGGAGGACTATCCTGTTGTGGTTGAAAGAGAGGAGGAACTGCCCCCATCACTTCACTCAAACCACCAGTCGAATGTGCTGCTAGTACAGCAGAAACTTCCTGACTTCCAAAAGATCCTGAATGCAAGGATTCATCACTGGTAGAGTCACATGAATTTTCACCAACTTTCTTTACAGATTGATGGTTATTACGCACTTGAAAGCATCTTGGACTGAATTATCAACAACACCACTGACATCCTTCAAGAGAGATAAGTATGGTTCAGTAATGAGGCGGTGTCCTATGCAAGACTCAACAAATGGCTCACGGCTCAGAGCATCCGCAACAACATTTTTTGTTCCTGGAACATACTTAGATCAAAGCTGTAAGAAGCAAGTTTTGCCACCCACCTTTGCTCACATGCATCAAGTCGTGGTTTAGTTAAAATATATGTTAGAGGATTATTGTCAGTCCATGCCGTAAAGTGTCGTCCTCTCAACCAATGGCTAAATTTCTCAGTGATCGCCCACTTTAAAGCAAAGAACTCCAATCTGTGGGCTGGATAGTTCATTTGCGAGCGAGATAAAGTTCGGCTAGCGAAGGCTATGGGTCTGGCAATATCCTCACCTGGCAAAACTTGCGACAATACAGCTCCAACACCATCAAAAGATGCATCGACAGCCAAGATAAAAGGTTGGTCAAAATCTGGGTGAGCCAATGTTACATTTTTTGTCAAGTCTACTTTCAGAGTCTGTAAAGCCTCTTCACATTCTGCTGTCCAGTCAGCTGGGGAAAGTTTGAGGTAAGTAACTTTCTTTTTTGGTCTGCGTCCTTTCATGACAGGAGTCTGTTTGACTGTGCCTGATGTCAACTTGAATAGAGGCTTAGCTTTTGCTGAACATCCTTCAATGAAATGTTGAATATAACACCATTCCGAGAAAGGATCTGATTTTTTTTTGACAGGGTGTTTTTCCATCAGGTTCCATTAAATCAGAAGCTTGAATCATGTTAATAGCCTCGACTTTCCCTGGGTCAGTCTTAATTCCTTCCTCACTAATGATGTGTCCAAGGAATTTAACAGAGCGTCTCAGAAAACAACATTTCTTTGGAGCCAGTTTCAGATTGTGATGGGACAACCGTGAGAGAACCATTTCAAGACGTTGAAGGGCCACAGACTCGGAAGGGGCAAACACCATTAAATCATCAAGGTAACAAAGAACACTGCTGAAATTCTCATCTCCAAAGACTGACATCATCATTCTCATAAAAGTGGCAGGGCTATTAGAGAGACCCTGAGGAAGCCTATTATACTCGTGGAGTCCGAATGGGGAAGAGAAAGCAGTGTACTTTTTGTGTCCTTCTTCCAGTGGAACATTATAATACCCCGAGGTGAGATCCATTGTTGAGAAGAATGAGTTGCCACCCAAAGCAGCCAACACATCAGACTGATGAGGTAACGGGTAGGCATCTCTAACAGTCCTCACATTTAACCACCTAAAGTCAGTGCAGATCCTGAGATCGCCATTTTTTTTCCAAACGAGTACGAGTGGGGACGCATAGTCGCTATGCGACTTGCGAATGATTCCTTTTTCCTCCATTTCGTTTAATGCTGTTCTCAGTTTGGCATACTGGCTTGGTGGTACACGCCTGTATGGAAAACGAAAAGGCTTTTCATCAGTGAGGTTAATTCGATGGACAAAACCTTTTGCCTCTCCACAATCCATTTTTCTCTTGAGAAAACAGACTCATACCTCTCAACAATGCTCAACAAATGTCTTTGTGTAACTTTACAGTACCAACTTTGTTTGGTATGGATTCTCCTCTCCATCTTTCCGTATTAGAGAGAAGAGATAGAAACATAGAGCACTCATCATCTCATTGTCATTTGACTTAGACATGAGCCTCCAGTAGCCATTAGTTTCTCTCAACTGCATCAGAAGTCCCTTTATGACATTTGTTCCCAAAATCATCTCTTCAGTTTGTCCAGGCACAACCATAGCAGGAATTAACATGGGGCAGCCGTACACTGTAGCTTTGAGATCATAAACCGCGGTAGGGGTAATATGGTGACCACCACAACCAACTATAACAATGTCTTGTGCTGACTGACTGGTTATTGTTGGGTTGCTTTCCAGTAGCCTTTTTCAGTGGACTCGCTAATAGTACACGCCATTGATCCGCTATCGATTAAAGATTTAAGGATGAGATCTTTTTCAACTGAAACAGATGTGGAACAAACTATCAGCTCTTGGAACTTTCTGCACCCCCTGGAATATAACAGTTTTATGTGGAGATGTTTCACTGATCATTTGGCATAAAGACTCATAATCCATTACATCATCAAAATCAGTTATGGGAGATTCACTCTTAAGATCTACGGGATCCTCCCTCACACGTAGATCATTTAGTTTGCCTGCTGATTAACTGAGGTAGAATTTCTCCTTTCCTTTGGACACTTGTTTCTGGCATGGCCAGATGAGAAGCACTGAAAGCACAGCCTGTTATCTCTACAGTGAGTAAAAGCAGAATGTGAGGGGTCTCTGCACACTAGGCATGGTGAATCATTCAAACCTGGAATTCTGGGCATGTTGCTTTTTTTCCAATTCTGCTTAGTAGCCTGTGCATTGCTACTATTATTCATCAGTACTCTTTCCAGCATATCAATCACCTTTTCTAGAGCCATGTTTTCAGATGGTTTAGACTGAAGTGAATCCTGTTCAACTTTTACTGTGCAAGAGCTAGGACTAACATGCATCTCATTCACAGAAAATTTCTTTTCACACTGAGAAGGCCCATGTGCTTTTCCTGAAGCTCTGAAGTTTTTTTCCAAATGATACTCATTCAGAATCTCATGCACTTCATGAGCTGTCCATTTGTCGATGGTTTTTGAGCGAAATGACAGTGCAAGGTCTGAATTTGGACAATTCCGAATGAACATGCGTGTGACTTCGATTAATTGATCGTCTAGCACCTTTCCTTGTTGTTTTAGACACTCAGCTGTGATATCTGCAGCACGGTTTAAACGCAGCCAGTAATCGAAGGGATCCTCTTGAGGTTCTGGAAGTGTAGTGTAGAAATCTTGTAACGGAATAGGAGAATACTGTTGGCAACTGAAATGCTTTCGTAATAGAGTGTAAACTGCATCAGGATTTGATTTGATATCCAAACTGCTTGACAGCATCCCCACTTTAACAACATCTTTGGCTTTGCCCCTCAAATGTATCAAAATTTCCTCCCCTGTTCATCAATAGGCAAAACTCCCTTCCTTATAAAGTTTTTCATGAGCTCCACCCACTCTTCGACCGTAACAGTGTCTGTTTTGTCGCCTCTGAAAATCGGAGGGTCTCTAATTTCCCTTTGCCGCACTACTTGGATCTGTGATGCATTTAACATGGACTTTTGCTCAGGTGTGTATTTACTACCATGATCAGTTTGAGTATGCCTTGATGCCCCTTCTGTTTGACTGTGCAAATTCAAGTGTGTAAGTATGCTATCCGCTAACTGTTGACCTACTAACTGTACTATGTTACCCATCTGACTCATCATGTCATTGGCAGAGACTGGAGTTGAGGTGTTAATTGGCTGGGCACTGTCAGAACTAGTATAATTCACATTAATAGGGTCCACATTAGAATCCTGACAATGAATTACATTCGCTTCTAACCCAACATTATTGTTTACACCACACATAGTAGGACTAGGGCTAATGTCCGGGAAGGGAATTGGTGTTGCTAATAAACCTCTTCCTTGACCAATACCAACAGGAGTGCCCACATAATGGGATTTAGTCAACTTTGCGTGCTCCATAAGCAATTAATTAGTGCATTCAGTGTGAAAAAGAAAGTAAAAAATCATAAAATTGATATGCTATAAAGTTTCAATTATACCAAACCACTTCTTGGTGTAAACTTATCAGATAGTCCATCTATCAGTGTTTTTTTTTCGACGTTTGTTGTTTAAAGTCCTTGATATAAAGTCCTGGAATAACTAATAAAAGCTTAGCTGCTGGGCTTGTGCAGTGAAGGATGAAGACTGGCCCACCGGTTCGATGTTTGGATGATCTTCGACCACCTTGATTGAAGTCCTGAGTCACGGCACCAATGTGACCTTTATACTTCACTCCCGAACCCACTTCATTCACCCTTCAGCAATACACAGACACTGGACTCGGATGAGGAGGATTTTATTTTGCCCTGCACACAGAGTAGTAACAGTGAGATCAACACGGTTTAACTTTAGCATCCACATCCACAGCAGTTCTCCCTAACTCTGCTGCAGTCTATACTGAAAGTTTAGATCATTATTATATAAAACATAGAAATATAAAAATACAGAAAATGCGTAACTAATATCGCTGAATAAACACATTTAATACCTAAACACAAAATATAATAGAAAATTACCTGCACACAGAGCAGTAACAGTGAGATCAACACGGTTTAACTTTAGCATCCACATCTAAAACACATATACTTCATTAGCACTTGCTGTATAAGCACATGGGGGAAAACATCAAGATGAGATTAAAAGTATCAAAATCAAACAAATATGAAAAGAAAACGCACTCTATCGATCAATAAATGTATAAAGTGTGCTAGACTTTTAAAGCTGCATCCAATCAACCACTTAAATGATTTTTAGATTTTAGTGTGGAGCTAACACATAACCCGACTCACCCACAGCAGTTCTCCCTAACTCTGCTGCAGTCTACACAGACTCTGTGCGCAATAGCGCCACCGGCGAACTAGCAGGAACTGCACTTCCATTAAAGCAGGATTTAATAATAAACTATTAACATGGTATATTTATTTCGTTACACATATAGCTAATATTACCTTCATGACAACTGTGAGGGGGTGAATTTCTTATAACTCATCTGTTTCATTTATATTAAGTTATATTAAGTCTGCATAATTAAGGGTGTGGCCACTTGGGTGTCAGCTAGGTCTCGCTAGGTCACTTCACCTCAGCTGATTCCGGCTGATTAGCCGCTGAACTCGTCATATACATCGTATTTTTGTTTTGTTTTATGTGGCTTTACACAGTCAGTTGCTCTTTGTAATGATTTCTTACAATTATCAGATGATATGGCATGCTGTCTGCACTTAATTGTGCTCACAAACTATTCACATGGCCTCCATTTCCTTGGTGAGTGAAATTATATACTTATATACCATGTCTATAAATGTATTTGTTTTATTAAATGTAATTTATCATTTTTATTTATAACTTGAATGCACTCCAGAATCTGACAGATTGATAGCTGTAGGCTCTAGAACAGTTATCTGAAACACTGTCATACAGTACAGTGTTATGCCTGTATTTCATAAATAGCCTTGCATTTACTAACACACCCTATATTTGAAGTATTTGAAAGTAATTTGCATTTTCCTCCTGTAGAAAAGCGTCATAAGAACAATGTTTAGTGGCTCAATGCATTACATCAGTGTTTATAAAAGACTAAACACTTTATTGATATAGTATACAAGCAAGCACATGTGGTCAGAACACAAATGAGTCCCGGGTAGTGAAGTATTAAGCATTTCTCCCAAATAAAAGCCAGTCTAGCAGGAGTCTGGATCTCTGCTCACGATCCGCCTCTTTGCCCTTATTTTGTTGGAGCAGACAAAATGGCGCCAGTTACCTTTCAGAAACCTATGGGTGACCTCATGGATACTAAGTCCATATCTTTTACCCTCTATGGGCCACCCCAAATGCTCATTGTCATTTATTGCCAGCTTTCCTGCCATACCGGGCGTTTCTGCGTTGTTTATATTTGCCACGCCCAGTCTGCCTGGATTTTCTTTTTGCACATTGTTAAAAATACTGGAAAATATTGTGGCTGAAGGAGGACTCCAAATGTGGAACCAAATGGTCATTACCAAACTTTATTTTTCATTGGGTTAACTTGCACAAGTTTATTGATCACATAAACAATAGCAATGTGTGCTAGCAAATTAAACATACTGTAGCAAATTTAGATTCCTCGTCTTAAATAAATCTGAGCCACGATATGTCAAACCCAGCTCCCTCTAGTGAAAATAGTGCTTTTATCATGTTTGGGTTGTCGTTTTCACATATGTTAGCATGAATTACCATGTTTCTCAAACTAATTTTCTCAAGGCCATGTAAAATTGTATAAATGGAGCTATACAATAAGACTAATAAAGTATTTCCAGCTGCTCATGAATCCTTCTTTTTTCTTGATCACACAAAACTCATTCTGCTACACATCTCTGGGTTACTTTTATGGTTGTACATAGGTGCATGTTATTTAATTTCACATATTCTGATGTATATGATGGAATTAAAAAAAAATAGTCTACAACCTTGCAGTTTTGTCCCCACTTGTCCCCTGCAACTCTTCCGACACTACTATTTTCATCCCGAGCTTCTTGAAATGCAGAAGTGAATCCCCATTGGACTCAAACTGCTCTAAAAGCATTGCATTGTTCTAGTGCTCCATGCTTTTAAATGCTCCTGGCCTGCATTATGATGCAAAATTAACTGTACAAGTGGTAATTACTTTTTTCTTGTTAAGTTTTAGATTTATTATGCATTGGAAGATGTCTAAAAAGGCCAAGTGTTTCAGTCCAGTATACTTTCAAACCACTAAAGATAATTTAGATGGACCGAGAAGTAAATGTGATGTATCCAAAATTTGTATTTTATAATTATATTATATTTACAGTAAAAAAAACCTGATCAAATAGTGAATAAAATCTGGATGCAATGATGTGGAAATTCCATATTTCAATATTTTATTCACTCTAGAACATAGATGACATGTCAAATGTTTAAACTGTGAAAATGTATCATTTTAAAGGAAAAATAAGGAAAATAATAAGGAAAAATAATGATTTGATATTTCATGGCATCAACGCATTTCAAGTTGATTTGATATCAGTACAAACAAGTTCAGTTGGGACAAGACCATGTTTACCACTGTTATATGTATGTGAGGCATCCCCTTTTCTTTTTACAACAGTTTGCAAACGTCTGGGGACTGAGGAGACAAGTTGCTCAAGTTTAGCAATAGGAATGTTCCCCCATTCTTGTCTAATGGTGCTCCAAATGTATTCTTTGGGTAAAAAATCTGGACTGCAGGCTGGCCATTTTAGTACCTGGATCCTTCATCTATACGCCGATTAAGAAACTTGAATAGGCCAAGGCTACTACAATAAAGAAAATCCGCTCTAAATGTAAAACTGAGTACTAAATACTGAAAGTGTAAATCCTGTAGCCCACAACAAAGGTGGAAAGTTATTGCGTGTCATATATAACAAACCATTTACCACAAATTTTATATAATTTTGCTCACATGGATAATTAAATATGGATAAGATCTGTCCTTCACAACACACACAGCGATCTCAGATCAGTTCATCCAGACAATTTAATGTGATTTACGAACTTGTTTGAAGAACTAAATTAGCCAGAAATCAGTTATTAAGATTAAAATATCCAGGATCTACCAAATCATCTTAGATCATTTAAGCGAGGTACAAAGAATGGACCCCTGAGCCCATATTGTGATTTCCATTAAAGTAGCATTCCTGGATGCAGTGGCATCTAAAGGCACGAAGATCATGGGCATCCAGTATGGTTTTCCGGCCTTGACCGTTACGCACGAACATTCCTCCAGATTCTCTGAATCTTTGGATGATATTACGCACTGTAGATGGTGATGTTTTTTTTGTATCCTTTCTGATATTGTTCCACTATTTTTTGGTCCACGATTGGGGAAATTGGTGATCCTCTGCCCATATTACCTCTAAGAGACACTGCTACTCTGAATGGCTCTTTTTATACACTGTAAAACCCCCAAAAATTAAGGTAACTGTTTGAGTAAACCGATTGCAACAAACCATTTAAGTTCAAAAACTAATCCAAATAAGTACTGTGAACTTAATCCATTTGTGTACACGAAGCAATTTAAGCACAGTAAAACTCAATAAATGAAGAGAACTCAAACCAACTGAGTTATCTAAAACCCAATAAGTTAAAACAACTCAAACCCTTTGAGGAAACCGATTTCAACAAGCTATTTGAGTTAAAAAAAAAACTAATCTATATGAGTACTGTGAACTTAATCCATTTGTGTACACGAAGCAATTTAAGCACAGTAAAACTCAATAAAAGAAGAGAACTCAAACCAACTGGGTACTCTAAAACCCAATAAGTTAAAACAACTCAAACCCTTTGAGGAATCCGATTTCAACAAGCTATTTGAGTTAAAAAAAAAACTAATCTATACGAGTACTGTGAACTTAATCCATTTGTGTACACGAAGCAATTTAAGCACAGTAAAACTCAATAAAAGAAGAGAACTCAAACCAACTGAGCACTCTAAAACCCAATAAGTTAAAACAACTCAAACCCTTTGAGGAAACAGATTGCAACAAGCCATTTGAGCTAAAAAAAAAAAAGCTAATCTATATGACTACTGTGAACTTACTCCATTTAAGTTGCAGTAATGAAGTCTTTAATTAATCCGTTACCTTCAACACTGAGTTCAAAACTCAAATGCGTAGAATTAACTTACAGTAAAATTTGAGTAAACTACACTCATTTCATTTGATAAAGTCGACTGTTGGGGTTTACAGTGTACCCAATCATGTTGCCAATTGATCTGACAAGTAGAAATTTGGTCCTCCAGCTGTTCCTAATATGTATATTTGACTTTTCTAGCCTGTTATTACTACCTGTACCCAACTTTTTGGGAATGTGTAGCTGTCTTAAAATCCAAAATGAGCCAACATTTGGCCTGAGATTTAAAAATCTCTTAATTTCAGCATTTGATATGTTATCAATATTCTATTGTATATAAAATATAGGTTTATGAGATTTGTAAATTATTGCATTCCTTTTTTTATTCACAATTTGTACAGTGTCCCAACATTTTTCAAAACAGGATTGTATTGAACAACACTCATTCATGTCGTAGGACTGTTTTGAAAAACATTTTTTTGATTCAATTTGAATGTTGATTACTGCACGTATCATATATTTACCATATTTTATACCTAAAGTAATCTAAAGACCTTAATTACTTGAACTATTATGACTTTCCTGACAGATGCATTGCAAGTATCTTGTGTAATTTAAGTTTACAAATAAATTGTGAGTCGAATAAAAAGTGAGTCTGAGATATGTCATATGGAAAACATTAAAAAGAAAAACTAAAAGCATGAGTAAAAAGCTTTTGGCTTTTCATATTTGGGTCAGTTGAAATCACAACTGAGTGTTGGTGGGAGACATTGAGCGAGACGTGAGTGTTATGTTAAGTGTCGCTCTGAGCAGCACTGAAGCATCTGAAACAGCGAGAGTCTCCGGGGATTTGCTTCAGTCCGAGTCAACAAAGATGAGGCTTTGAGGGAACAGGCTGAGAGCTTCATAGAATATGTATCAAGTGAAATGGACCAGGTTGGATCCTGGATTTTTTGCAGGCTGACAGCTTTTTTGTGGAAGCCAAAAATAAATAAATAAAATAAACATATGTTTGGTCTCAAGAATAAATTAATTTCTGTAGCTACACAAAGATTTTATATCCTGAGCCAAGTGTTAAATTATTCTGTGTATTACAAAACACTTATTCCTGTCAACTCAACTGCAATTCCTGACTGCAGACGAGAGTTTATTGGGAATAATGACAGAATTGGGCCTTGCCGTATTTTGATCAGAGGGAATCGGGGTGTTGCATAATGATTTCCCATTTGGTTTTCAAGCCACGTCTTTGCAAGTATCAAAAAGCCTGTGGGTTTAGAATCTTGTTTATAGTGTAAAACAGGTTTTTGGTAGATATTTGTTAGCTGGAAATGTTTCTTTAGCTTCAAAGATGAACAGAAGAAAGTAACTGCATGTTCTCAAAGGAGCTTCTGATAAACATTTGCATTCACTCTGTCATGTAGCTTTCAAAGAGACACAACTCCCGTAAACATCCCTAATGGCGTGTTTCCACTGGCGCATTGTGAGCGTGGCAGAGCGAGCGTTTTCAATTCATTCGCATGGAAGTTGTGTAAATTCTCATGCAGTCCATCAGAAAGCAGAGAGCATCAGAAATGTTGGTCATCTCTCAACTTTATGCAAATGTCAAAACGAAAAACACTGGACGGCAACTAATCGATGTGAAAAATAGCAAAGCGAGATGTGCATTCCTTCACACTTTCAGTTTACACAATGCATGACTGTTTATTCAAGGATAATTTCTTCAAAGCAGTCGTTAAACAATGCGCGTGTGATAAATTTAACACCTGGTAATTTGAGCTGTGGTATTGTTCCATTGCCATTAGCATCACAGAGTGCAGATTTATTGATGTAGTAGAAACACACTGTACAACGGGTGGAACCTTGACGACCTCGAACATCCTAGATTATTACGCGCTGATAACGGCTGGACATTTAAAAAAAAACTCTGGATTACGGTTTTTAAATATAAATAAGGTTTTATTTTACTTATCTAAACACATGCTAATAAAAACAAAAAGAGTATGACATGTCTAAAAAGTGATTTTATAGACTGTTTAAATTTTATGTACAAGTATGGCTCAAGGAAATATTCCAGTTTTTGTAAACTTTGTTTCGCTTTCATTTCAAATAAGTTTTCAAGAGTTCCCACTTAGATATGCTTGGCGTAAAAAGCAGGTTTTTCATGCTGTCCCGGGAGAGAACCCTGAGCTCGGAGATATTTGAGCCCAGGGCTCCCGCCCGGTCGATAAGCATATCAGAGATCCGAGATCAGGTAGGTCTCGAGAGCTCAACCTTTAGAAAAGGGAGGAAAGGAGAAGATGGGCGGAAGGGGGGTTCTTCCAAACGAAGATAGCAGTAGGGAGAAAATGATCCATTTATAGTAACTAGGATCACTCTGATTAGATTATTACTGATTACAGATGAGGCCAGACGTGCTCAATCATATCACGTGCTCCTCTCGAAATTAGTTTATGAAACTTCACTTAAATTTTAATTTCTTTAAAAAAAGTCATTTTAATACCAAATTTTATTAACAGCAACTGTTACGGTTGCTATGTGACTGTCACACCCTCAGTTCGTTCCTGCTCACCCAATCACCGCTCTCCCTCACAAACCGCCTCTATCCAATCCTGCGAACCATCACCGGCCTTCTAATCACCTACACCTATTCCCGTCATCAAGGACAGTATAAAAACCCACCTCATTCTTCCTCATCGGCTGGTCTTGAATAGTATGGTTGTCTCACTTTCGTCTTTTGCTCTTCTTCCATGGATGTTCCTTCGGATCCTTAATCTACTGATCAAGGGAAGTGATTACTCTCATATGATGTTTACAAGAAGATCTTCCATTTACCTGATGAACTGTGTGTCTGTATTCTCACCTGCTGATGTTCCCAAGAATGAACTATATGTGAGATAGCTAACATCAGATGTTTACATTACAAGCTGTTGAAGAAGATTGCTAACAGCTCTGACACAACTCTTCACCTTCCTCACTTTGATTAAGTGACTCATTTTGAATAAAACTGATAAAAGATAACCATCCTTGTCTACCAGCGTGACAGTGACGAGATCTTTCCTCCGTATGTCTCATTTCAAAACACTCAGTTCACACTGTGTGGACTTTGAAGGACTCATCTTGGAGGTGTACGTCTTTAGGAGGAAGCAGCATCTGAAATGAGACGCAGCTCGTGGTTTAAAATATGTGCCTTAAATCATGCTTAAAACTACTGTTAGTAAGCCTTAAAATAAAAAAAAAATTGTGACCTCTAAATTTAGGAAATTGTAAGTTTTGTAATTTTGATTAACACTGTATGTGTGCGCGCATGCATGCACTGTAAAATACTGGGTTCCACACAATCGATTTTTGTGTTGAAACATGAAGGAATAGACTGAGTTCACGTGGCTGCCATTTTTAAAAGTGAAATCGAGGCTGCGGTGGGAAAAACCCGGAAGTATCGTTGGGAAGTACATAGGAACGTTATGTACCTGACTGTATATCTTATCAGCGAAGACAAAGTGACACAAATTTATGATTTCACCACCCTCCGAGTGACCCGAAGGTCCGTTCTGAATGAATGGTGAAAATAAAAAGGGATATTAGAGCTCATTTTCAGCTAAGTTAAGTGAAATGGCATTAGTTAGCTAATGTTTTCTTTCCTAAACGCACGTTTTAGATGCCATTTATCAAACTCAAGTTAATGAACTGATTCTTTCACTATATTAGACTTGTCACGATACTGAATTAAAAGACAAACCGTCAATTTCCCGCTAACATTTAAGGCACTGCTGATGGCTTTCTTAAAACAGCGCTGATTTGCCATTGTGTTCACGTGCTCAACAGAATGCTTGTGATTGGCCGAGAAGGTCATCTGTTCACCCTCCGCTGTTTACCTAGCACAAACACAGACGCGAGCGATCTGCATGACTTGACTGATCTTCACGACTGCTTTGCACTCCAGTCTCCGTGTATCTGTGTTTGCACTGGGTGAAGAGCGGTAGACTGAATGCACGGAGACAGGAGCGCGAAGCAGCCGTGAAGATCAGTCAAGTCATACGCACTCAGCGGCGTTTCAATGTTAGCGGGAAATGGACTGTTTTAAAACTTCAGTACCGCGACACTATTACAGCTAACACGAGTGTGTGCTATTGAGGACTGCAGCGTATTATTGCTCACCTGGTTACATAGGCTGAAGCAGAAAAGCCTCCCCACGGTGTTTAACTGGTGCCATGAACTGAAGCCTATGAGGACACTTCAGCATATTACTCTTAAAGGGATTGTGATGTTGTTTGACGCTAAATTGCTTTTAATTGTTTAAATTAAACATACTGAATGACATTAAAGTGATGTTTACACCATTTCTGCATTTGTGGAACCTTTGTGATCCACAACATGTTACTGCAATGTTTACAGTGCTGGTCATAAACTTCCGGGTTTCTTCCCACCGCAACCTCGCTTTGGTTCTTTAAAATGGCGGCCACGTGAAATAAGCATATTAAGTTAACTTTTCTTTAGTTTTGACAAATTTAAGTGGATTGAACACAACAATTAAGTTCTCTTAAAAAACCTCAGAATTGTAATCAGTTCATTTTAATTAAGTGGTTTGAACAAAGCACAAATGTCACTTTTTTGAGTATATAGCCTGCTCTTGTTGTTTAATATTACAAATAAAGTCTGAAAAACTCACCCACTCTTATAACCTACAATACCCTATAATATATTTTCAACTTGTTTAATGTGTGCAAAATTATGCATATTGGTAAACAGCGTGTGATTTCCTCCATTAGCAGCAGTAATGTGGTATAAACATCTCTAATCAGTCTCTGACATCTGTTCTAAGGCGTTTTAACCAGTCTTCCAGAACTATACCTTGAAATTCACGATTCCCTTAATGATGTGCATTTGTCCAGGCACAGAGGAGGAAATGCAGCCTTGTCTCGACTTTTGCATCACCTTGTCACTAAGCAACGCCATGTGATCTGAATACAGGAAGCTGGGAATGTTACTCACACACTTCAGGCAAAATGTGCTTATATGCAGAGATTTACTTATTAATTTTAGCATACATTTTCTTGCTGTTTGATATGTAACTAATTTATGTCAAATGTTGTGAAATGTATGTTGCTGGCTTTAAATCATTCCAATGCCCAAAGTCTATTCTAGGTTCAGGGATTCAGACAGGCAGATTCACAACAGATTTGGTGCCTACGCTCTGTTACCATAGCACATGGTCATTGTTCCATGTTCTCACTCGCTGGTTGGCATATGGACAATTTTGAGCTAGAGAAGCTCTATGTAAAATGGTCGCCCAAGCGGATAAACAATGTATAGTTGCCAGATATCAGTTAGATAAAGTCATCTAAATAAACCATATGCATCGAACATTCCTTATACAGCTGTAAAAACTCTAGTGAAGTTTTATTTCCCATAATACAATAAGTTATTAACTTTTTAGTGGTAAAGACACAAAGTAATATATCGGTATTTTCTCAATGGGTTTTAACCAGGTTTGTTTGAACGGTCACTTTCCAATAAGGTTTCAGTTGTTAATGTATTTATGGACTAACATGGACTATTTATGAACAATACTTGTATGGCATTTATTAATTATAGATAGGCCCATACAGAATCTCCGCGCAGAAATCTGCAGATTTCCAGCCCATCATTGAGTCTATTTAAATGTGGGTAAATTTATTCAGTTTTTATTTTCACTAATATTTATTCATTCATTTTCTTTTTGGCTTAGTCCCTTTATTAATCCAGGGTCGCCACAGCAGAATGAACCACCAACTTATCCAGCACATGTTTTACGCAACAGATGCCCTTCCAGCTGCAACCCATCTCTGGTAAACATCCATGCACACTCATACGCTACGGACAATTTAGCCTACCCATTTCACCTGTACCGCATGTCTGGACTGGAGGAAACCCACACGAACGCAGGGAAAACATGCAAACTGCGCACAGAAATGCCAACTGACCCAGACGAGGCTCGAACCAGCAACCTTCTCACTGTGAGGCAACAGCCCTACCTACTGCGCCACTGCATTGCCTTCACTAATATTATTGTGATATAATAACAGTAATATTAAAATGTACATATGACGTTCTGTCGTTTAGTAGAGATATTATATGAAACGTGCTTTGTTTACCAGATATCCAAACGAGTGGATCTCATTGGATTTGCATTGTAAACATTAAATAAAAAGTTAAAAAGCTATTACTTTCTATTTTATAAATTAAATTTGTAGTTATGATCCTCCTACAATTGTTCCGCATAAATCAGCAGATTTTTGACAAAATTCTCAGCAGAAACAGCAAAAAATGTCCGCAGATTCTGTCTGGCCCTAATCATAGAACTGCATTTACTAATGCATTAAAAACATTCAAATTCTTGTTAACAGGAACAAACAATGAGCGACTAATACTTTTGAAAATTTACTCACCATTTACTTTCCCGTGGTTACTTTCAAGTGGTTCCAAACCGTCGAGTTACACTTATCGTGTGCTCGTGTCTTGCATCTGTTGTCAAAGAATGTGGCTCTCTGTTTACATTGTGGTCGCGTGATTTTGTTGTGTGTTTCAGTGTTTGTCTAGTCATAAGAACACGCGGTTAATGAGTTCTCTCATTGGCTGCGTGTTCTAGTCTTGTTTTATGTAAGCACATGGCTTGGGTTGTCTCTTTGGGTCATGTGCTCTCCCGTCTATCGTCTAGTCCCACCCACCGTGTTAACCCATTATTAGTTAATCATGTTCATCTGTTTGTGTATTAATTTACTCCTGCTTATTCTCCTCATGTCTGCTGTCCTGTGCCAATTCGTCGTCTATACTCCCCTGTGTTCCTGCTCTAGCCTTGTCTTGCCAGCCCAACCAAGTTTGTGTTATAGTTATGTGTTTTCCCCCTCTGGGTGGTTTTTGTTGTTGTTTTGTTTTATTTTAATTAATAAATCATCTTGTATTTGCATTTGTGTCCTCGCTTCCTTCCTCCCCCTTCCTGAACCGTGACACTTTAACTGTCATATATTTTTTCAAACCATGCAGCAGACAACACCAGCAGTCACAGAACCACAACATAACTGGATCACATCAAAACACTGCCCCCCTCTCACCCACACTCTGCACTTGTTGTGCAGATTACACTACCTATTAGAGTATGTTTCACTTTCGAAATAAGGTATAAATTCATCCCATTTGGTGTTTTAAAATTGTTTGATCATAATTAGATGCTAGAATTCAGACAACGCTTCAATGCCTGTTCTTGCTGTTAATTGCGGAAAAAATGATCGATAAAAGTGTCGTGATAAACCGCTATTATTTTAACTGCAGGTGATGCGTGTGCACGAGGAAAGGAGACAGATTTTGATACAACTTTCCTTCACCTCTTGTGGGTGGGCCCACACGGTTTGCGCAGTGCACTGGTCACTACTAACTGAATGGAGTAGAAGCACACTGTAATGTTTTGTTAAAAAAATTGCATAGAAAATTTACGTTTCAAATCGCCCAAATTTTATCAACTCGCCTATGCCATTTATTCCTCGCACAACCGAATTCACTGTACTATGAACCAGGTTTCGGGCGGCCGCTGCGATCGGATACTGCACCAAAGTAGTTGACCCGGGGGTGTTACAGACTGTACCAAAAAAACTGAGGAACGGGGATGAGAGTACAGGAGTTTTCCGGGAGAATTAATAAAACGGGAGGGTGGCGGTAGATGGGTCTGAAATACGGAAGACTCTTAGGAAAAACGGGAGTGTTGGCAGGTATGGTTAGAAACCAGTAACCGTTAACTTAGTGTGAAAAAACAAATGAAAGTCAATGGTTATCAGTTTTTCAACTTTTTTTTTTCAAATTGACTTCTTATTTGTTTAACAGAATAAAGAAACTCATAAATGTGTGTGTCAAATTAAGGGTCCCAAACAATACATTTGTAACCCTTTTCTTAACCTTAAGAATTATTTTTAACTATCCTAATCGGAAATACCTGGGTTCCCGGCAGTTGAATTAGCTGGTATTTTTAATCCTTGATATTCTTAAAACTAGTTTTAGCTGAATTAAACTATAAAGTTTGTATTTATTTAAAGTTATCGTAAAATGAATTCATTATAAAAAACAATGAGATATCAAAAGGTCAGTTTGAAGTTCACTAGGACTAAACACAGGTAGGTGATCAGCAGCTACTTTCCCTAACATGAGAGTAAGCTTTGGGGACAGCAGACATGTGTGCTCCAGCTTGTTTCACCACACAAGTGTAAAATCCATTCTCTGCTCTCTTCTCTAGAGACACGGCTTGACAAAAAGTCCTCAACCTCACAGCTGGAATTTACTGCCACTCATCGTCCTCAATGCAGTAAGTATGCGGATGCTCGATAACGCATCAGCATCAACATTTCTGCGGCCAGGTCTGTATTTAGGCTGAAATTGTAGGTGGTCAAGGCAGACAGCCAACGGTGACCTGTCGCATCAAGTTTTGCTGACTTTGTTATATAGGTTAAAGCGTTATTGTCAGTTCTAACCTCAAACGGAACACCATATAAATAGTCGTGCAGTCGATCCACAACAACCCACTTCAGTGCTAAGAATTCCAGTTTATGGGCTGGATAGTTTCTCTCCGCATGGGATAGGCTGCGACTAATAAAAGCTACTGGACGTAATCCTCTCTCATGTTCTTGATACAAAACTCCTCTTATTCCATCCGAGTTTAGTGTTGCTAACAGGTAAATCTCGGTTCTTCCTTGTAGATGGATATCCCTTCAGCAATTCATTGAGAGGGCGGCACAACTTTGAAAAATCCTTCACAAAGCGCCTGTAATATCCACAGAACCCTAGAAAAGACCTGAGCTCTGTCACTGTCTGGGGTTTAGGCCAGGAGACAATAGCCTCTATCTTGGAAGGATCCATCGAGATTCCATCTTGTGACACTATATGTCCCACATAGTTCACTGAAGTCCTACCAAATTGACACTTGTCAAGGGAGATCTTTAGTCCCTCATCTCTTAGCCTATCGAGCACTTTCAAAAGATGCTCTTCGTGCTCATCAATGGTTCGCCAAAAGACAATTAAATCGTCAAGGTATACAAGCACTTCCAAAAAATTCATATCCCCTACAGTACGTTCCATGATTCTTTGAAAAGTGGCGGGTGCTCCACAAATACCCTGAGGCATGCGTTCAAATTGATGGAACCTTAACGGGCATATGAACGCAGTCTTTTCCTTATCAGCATCACTCATGGGTATCTGGTAGTACCCACTCCTCAAGTCGAGAACACTGAACCATTTGCTTCCAGATAAACTATGAAGAGCATCTTCAATGCGGGGGCACAGTATATTGGTCTGGCGTAGTCCGTTGATTAAGTGTTCGATAGTTGACACACATCCTAACCTTCCCTGACTTTTTACGCACAACAACAATAGGTGAAGCGTAGGGGCTGCGAGACTCAGATATAACACCACTACTCTGCAGTTCTTGTAGATGCAGTCGCACATCTTCTAAGTCAGCAGGGGCAAGACGACGAGATCTCTCTCTGAAAGGGCGCGAATCATTCATCTCATGAGTGGTGCTTTTTGAACAGCCCACGTTCCACTCGTGTAGAGAAAACACATCCTTTCTCTGCATCATTTTCTCCCGTAAGCTCTGTTTTGCTTCCTCAGGCATAGGAGAATCTCCAAAATCAAAAGACGCAGGTGACAAAGGATTTTGTACTGGTGGTTGTTTAGCAGTCAATTGTGGTACTACGGACACAGGAAGAACGTGTGCAAGCGGAGTTCCTCTCTTCACCCATATATCGGTATTAGACATGTTCCTCACAGTCACTGTAACGTGCCTACTGGATACAACAGATGCTGCATGCAGTTCAGATCTCACATCTGGGTGCTCAGAACTTGTGTCACTATCTGCTACTCTGTCAACTAATACTAATGACTCAGTCAATTGACCAGGAAATTTCAACAGACCATCAAGCTGCCTAACTTGGTTTGGTTTTAGGACAACTGGATTATGCTTTATGAACCAAACTGTTCCATGCTTGTCTGGGTCATCCTGAGAAAAATCTGTTTGTTGAATAGTCTCAAATGCTTCTCTGATTACAGGATGTATGGTCAGCACATTCAAGAACTCCTCGCCAGCTTGTTTACGACAAGACTCAAGTAGCTTCTTCACTAGACTAGTGTTAGTCCCTAGCAAAATGGCTATTCCTTCTCGTTTTACAGGGTCAGGGCATACAATCGCAAGTGTGTCAATTATTTGATGTACTCTAGCTACACTCTCTGTGAACTCAAGTCTAAGGGGCAGGTATCCATCATAGGGGTTTATGCGAACTTAAGTGCAAGTCCAAGTGCTTTAGATAATTGTCATAAAAACTGCTGTATAATAGAGTCACCTGTGAGCCACTGTCAAGAAGGGCTTTTGCATAAACACCTTCTATCTGGACAGACACTTCAGAAACAGGTCCTATTAACCTTTCAGGCAATCTTGGTTTACGGGCATCAAGTACAAAAGAATCACAATTGGAACGTGCTGTCTCAGGAGCCCCGTGCCGTTCCTTCACTGAACTCCTGCCCAGTTTCCCTGCAAACGATGCATTTTGATCAGCTTCTGATTTCTTTCCTGAGGTCCTCCTGTCCCTTGCATTCCCACTTCTTATGTCCATCCTCACCACATTTGTAGCAAAAGATCTCAGGCACTGGTTGCTGGGTGGGTTTAGTTTTTTGTGAGTTGTCTCGTTACCCACTCTCAGAGTTTTTAACTAGATGTTTTCTGAGGAGCACACTCAGAAGCACACGTTGCAGTAGCCACATTCAAGAGGTGACTTATCTGTGAAGATAGCTCCTTCACCTCCTTCTTCAGGTTTTGTAACTCAGAGGGCCCATATGACTGAAGAGAGATAACAGTGGCAACCGAAGCTTTGACATTTTCCCTTGCAGCCACCCAGTGTTCCTCCTCACGTATTTCCTTCATCAACTGTGAAAAAGATGGGGGACTCTGCAAAGTGTGAGTCATTCTGATTCGCAAAGCAACCATATCATTGGTAAGTGCTCCCTTAATTAGCTGCTCCATTTTAGCTTTGTTTATTCCAGCTACATCAATCCCACCCTTCAACAATGCTCTGTGAAGAAGTTTATCTAGACGATACAAGAAGGCTGAAAGTTTTTCTCCGCTATCCTGGTAAGTATGACGAAATTTAGCCATCAAATCAGGCCCACACTCAGTAGTTCCATATGCAGTTTCAAGGGCAGCTAAATACTCAATTGCAGTGGCAGATGGATTGCTCACTTTTAGAAACCTAACAATATCAGCAGCAGGACCTCGCAAACTCTCAACAATGCGTTGTTTCTTAGAAGCTTCAGCGCATTGCCATTGACTGATCATTTGTGCATTCTTCCTCACCTGGAGGAACAGGTTTCAGGTCTGAGAACAACCTTAGTTTTCTGTAACTGGGTCCATCAGTAGACGCTTGATTACACCTGTCCACTAATTTACCTATGGCATCAACTAAATTCACACTGATATCAGATTAGGAGAATGCTCTCCCCATCATAATGGCTTTCACTTCATCCATAGAGCTTGCCCTGCTGCTGCTGCCACAACTTGGACTGAAATGATCATTTTTCAGGAGCAGGTTCTGAACTTCTAGTCTACCTACAAAAGTGTACAGGCCAGGGGTCCAGCTTCACTTTCATACCTAGTTCGGGTGGTATGGTGCTTGGATCAAGATCAGTTCTAGTCTCCACTAACACAAACAAAGTTTCAGTCACATCACCCATGGTGACCATGAATTTGAGTACGACCAAAAACCTTCACTGTGTTTAACACACTTTCTCAATAGTCTCATCACTAGTGTTCAAAGGAACATTGCTTAAACACAATGGCACGTGAGGATTAATGTTCTCCTCTCTACTCATTGACCAGTCTGAGAGAGATCCATACTTCAACTAATGAGTTACTATGCCAAATAAGCCAAATATATATATATCTATATATATATATATATATATATATATATATATATATATATATATATAATATATATTATATATATATATATAATATATATATCAATAATAATTAACACTATTTCAGATCATTTTTTTCTGCTAAAGAGAAAAATAATCTGGTAAACAAGGAAAATAAAATAATATCCCAGCGGTTGCCATCCAAAAATGAACCCCTTTTTCTTAACCTTACGAATTATTTTTAACTATCCTAATCAGAAATACCTGGGTTCCCGCAGTTGATTGGTGAATTAGCCGGTATTTTTACTATTTGATATTCTTAAAACTAGTTTACGCTGAATTAAACTATAAAGTTTGTATTTATTTAAAGTTTTCGTAAAATGAATTCATTATAAAAAACAATGAGATATCAAATTCAGATTTGAAGAAAAAGAATAACAATTTATTAGAGTTTAGTTTAAAGGAAAAAAAGGAAAATAATCAGCCTTTTGTTTACGTCACAAGAAAACAACAATATAATCGAGAAAAATAAACAATTTATATGGAAATCCCACTAAATAAAGATTTACTCTTTCAGTCAGAAAATAAGCACCTTAATTCTGCAAAATAAAATATGTATACCAGCCTTACAGTCTAAGTGTTTATTCTTTACTGACTTCTTTTGTTCCATCTTTTTTATATTTCCTTACATTTTGTTTTACCTCAATCAACAGATGAGATGAAGAATCATATCAAAGCTAAAGTTAAACACTTCTGCAATAACACACCTGAACTCAAACACTATTAACACAGATTGTTTCACAATTGTAAACAAAAGTATGATTTAATGAAACTCCAAATCTTTACAATTTAAATGGTCTCAGTATAGTTCACAAACTTATTATAAGTCAGTCAAACAGTCCACAAAGTCAATCAGTCAAAAAAAAAAAACATTAGTATGCATACTTTAACGTTGGGGGCCCAGTTCGTTGGTGCACATTTAAGGTTGTAGTGTTTTTAGAACGATCTCTCAAAATCCACAAAATGCAATAATGATGTCACTTACGTTCATCCGATGAAAAACAAACATATGATGAAATAATTCCACGTCCAGCACTGAAACAGATCTGTCCCAGTTCAGAGCAAATTCACCACAAAACTCCATCAGCACAGTCACTGTTCAGTTTACTCAGGCCTGCTATGCTGTTAGCATGGTGTCATCAGCTGCTAGCATGCACTCGTGTGAACACGACGATCGCAATTGAAAACTCCACAGAGAGAAAAGCAAATAAAAACGAGTGTGAGTCACAGTCACTTTTAGTTTCACTTTGAGCACTTAATATTACTAATATATCGTCTCCCAAATATGAAAACACACATCACGATCTGCCAGCTGCTTCTTTCAATGAGGCCCCTCTTTTTTTTTCTCCTCGCTCTCTCACGCAGCTTACGCTATGATGTCAATCTTAAAGGTACAGTAACTGACCAGCAAAATAATACACTCTCTCTGAACATGTTGTGTCATAGAAATAAAAAATTAAATATTGCTGGATTCACTATTTACATACAGTTAGAAAAAACAAAAAAAAAAAAACATATTATAATCTGAGAGTATTTTAGGGGTCCCTACACATTTATCCCCAAAGATGGGCAACTAAAAAGCAATTTTGAGAAATCCAGCTGATCCATTGAGAAATCCACTGAGAAGTTTACAGGTAGCTAGAATGATCAGACAGTCTGATCTCAAGAGCAAACATAACTATTTTACTATTTTTCTTGTTCTGAAACGTGGCTAATTCATACTAATTTATGATTTAATTAATATGAAACGTAACGAAGCCACGTCCTTAAACCCCACTTCTAACCCTATCCCTCATTGGGGGATAAGAAAATCAGATACAAATGAGATTATACTGTACATTTTAATCATACAATCAAAAATAGGTCATTCATTTGGTGGTTTATTCCGCTGTGGCGAACTCTGAAATAGAGACTAAGCTGAAGCGAAATTAATGAATTAATCAAATTGTTGTTTGCATTGGGTATGCTAGTAGCTGCAGCTACTTGTAGCTAGCTACTCCCAACACTACTGATTAACACTGCTGCTGTTAACACTTTCACTCCTGCAAACTTTATAATCTACTTTCAAGCATTACTATCTTCCATGTTCAGTCTGCTGTAATATTGTTAGCTAGCTATCTGTAGCGTTGATAACAGAAGATATACTTTATTATCTACACTTGCCTCCATGCCATGTTGCATTTAGTTCAAAACAGCTGGAACTGTGCTGTGGACAGATGGTGAAACTTGCTTTCAGTGTGCTTTTATGAAAAAATGTATGTGAGTTTGTGTACTGATTTATTATTGTGGTGTGCAAAGTATGTCTTGATCATCAAGACTGACATTGAACCAAGCAGATCCTGAAGGCAGTGAGTATAGGATGACATATAGCCAGCTGACTTGTACACTGAAAATACTTCATCTTGCTAATGAAAAATGAGACAGTAACTCTGCATATATAAGCACTAGACCACAAAAACAGTTTAAGTTGTGGAGGTATTGCAATGGCCAACTGTATGAATCAAAATTAGATTTTTTGTTTTCTTTATACCTATACCTAATAGACTATTAAATAAAATCATGTTTCATGGAGACATTTTGTATTGTATTTTTATGAAAAAAAAAAAAACTTACATTAATATATAAATATTTTTTTGAAACTCTTAAGGTTCCAGATTTCAAATAGTTGTATCTCAGCCAAATATTATATATAATATTATTTATATATCAGTTAAACGTATTTATTAAACGAAAAAGGAAAAAAAACCTGACCTCATGTCTAGTTTTTGCGGTGCAAGGTCACATATGTCAGTTCAGCTAATGCTCAAATAAACCAATGTTCATATTTCAAGAGTTCACACTTAGATATTGCTTGATGCAGGGCGATGCAAGAAGTTCGCTGGTTTGAGCCTCGGCTGGGTCCAATTGGCATTTCTGTGTGGAGTTTGCATGTTTTCCCTGCGTTCGAGTGGGTTTCCTCCAGCCCAATGCTGCCGTCTGGTCAATTAGCATGTAAGAGGGTTTGAGAACTCCCCCTGGTAAAAGGAGGAGATGGGCGGATGGGGGATTCTTCCAAAATGAAGATAAGGCAGTAGGGTAAAATTGGTCTATTTACTGTAGTCTTGGATTAGGGCCAGACAGAATCAGTGGAAGAGAATTTTGTAAAATATCTGTGGATTTATGTGGAATGATTTTAGGAGTATCATAACTAATAACTTAATATATTAAATTAAAATAAATATCTTTTTAACCCTTACTTCATTTTTATAATGCAAATCCAATTAGATCCACTTATTTCTTATTTATTTTTCCACCTGGGGATACTCTTCCCGAGGCCCTCAGACTATGCAGAGTCACTGATTCGATCCAAGACCAACGACGAGATGATCCCAAGGTTTCCATATCCTGGGCCTGGCCGTATCCTGAGCAGCTACTGTGATGGTCATGGAAGAGTGGAGAACATGAGACTGATTCCTGTGAGGCTCCAGAGACAGACGAGTCTTCGCTGAGGCCAGCTTCCAGCCTCCGCCACTGAGACTGCAGCTCTGCACAAGACGTTTGGCCAGCGGAGAAATTAAAATGGTCGTGCCCAACTGAGCCTGGTTTCTCTCAAGGTTTTTCTTCACTTCCGCCATTAGTGAAGTTTTTTTCCCCTCTCCGCTGTCGCCACTAGCTTGCATGGTTCGGGATCTGTAGAGCTGCGCATCGTTGGATTTGCTCTTCAATATTTGGACTCTCAGTAGTGATTATTAAACCACACTGAACTGAGCTAAACTGAACTGAACTTAAACACTACAAACTGAACTACACTGTTCCTATTTACTATGACCTTTTATGTGAAGCTGCTTTGACACAATCTACATTGTATAAGCGCTATACAAATAAAGGTGAATTGAATTGAATTATTTGGTAAACAAAGCAAGTCTCTCATATATCTACTATATTTCTACTATAAGACAGAAAATATGACTTTACAAGCTATATTGTAAATAAGTCATAGGAACATTTTAATATTACTATTATTATATCACAATAAAATTTGTGAAATTAATTTAAAAACTGAATAAATATAATTTTACACACATTTACACAAGTAAATACAGAGTAGAGTGATGGGCTAAAAATCTGATGAAATCTGCGGATTTCTGCGCGTGCAGATTCCATGTGGGCATATCTTGGATCAATCTGATTGGATTATTGCTGATTACAGATGAGAGACCAGCCGTGATCAATCATATCACGTGCTCCTCTCGAAATTAGTTTGTAAAACTTTACTTAAATAATAAATCAGTAATATTTATACATGAAATACATGTTAAGCTGCATTTGTTGCTAACAATTCTGATGCAAAGTACACATTATTAAGCAAAATGGATTAAATCAATATCAACTTTACAGTCTGTTGCAAAATTGACATCTTTTTTATAGAAGTATGAACATTAAGCTAACTAGTGCTAAATGCACCCTTGTTTCAATGACTCCTTTAGCTCTTTAGCATTTAGCCTTTAAGCCCTGAGCTCTATTTTTCGTCCTAATTATACATATTTTATGAAACCTTTATAATTATGACATGAAACATGTTATATACTGTATGTGATTTAGATTGTATGCAAGTTAAGACAACTGTCTTGGCAAAGTTGTCATAAGCATGCATAAAATCTAATTCATATTCATGTCAATTTCAGGTCATGATTATAAAGATTCTATGACATTTTTATGAACACCTACTTAAGGTAAAATGTTACCCCTTAATGTCTTAATCTAATCATATATAGTTTTAAACAAAACTATATTTAATTTGAGAGTTTAATATTTAGTTAATTTAACATTTTTGGCACCACAGTAATTCTCAACCACCTTCATTTTACAATAATCCACATGTAAACTCAATGTTTTCAGAGGGAAATGATCTAAAACGTTCTAAATCAAAGAAAACGGCTGCAGGGTGGCGCAGTGGGTAGTACATTCACCTCACAGGAAGAAGGCTGCTGGTTCAAGCCTTGGCTGGGTCAGTTGGCATTTCTTTGTGGAGTTTGCATGTTCTCCTCCTGTTGGCGTGGGTTTCCTCTGGGTGCTCCGGTTTTCCCCCACAAGTCCAAAGATGTCGTATACAGTAGGTGAATTGGGTAGGCTAAATTGTCCGTAGTGTATGTGTGTGAATAAGTGTGTATGTGTGTTTCCCAGTGATGAGTTACAGCTGGAACATGTGGTGGATAAGTTGGCAGTTCATTCCGCTGTGGCGACCCCAGATTAATAAAGGGACTAAGCTGGAAAGAAAATGAATGAATGAAAGAAAACTCAAACAGAGTCTCCATTTGTGATGCAGTATGGATAAAATGGTTCAGATCACTCAAACTAAGATAATATTGAGCTAAGTGTCAAGGCTTTGTTGCATTAGCAGAAAAAAGATGAGCCGAAGTGTTATCATAAGTATGAGTATATCATTAGTATATGACAGTCACACGTCTAGTGTTCAATGACTCGTTAATTCAACAGTGATTTATCAATACAAAAAGAAACATGTTGCAGTGCAGGTGAAGCAGAATTCAGCTGTTCATTCGCTACACTAGATATCAGGCCTCTATATAAAGACCTATCAACATCAACAGACAGGACTTTTACTAAGAATCTCAATATCTACAAAATCTGTTTACTGAGGAGAAGATTATTTGTTCATTCGCACCTCACTTCTAATGAAGCATTACTGTGGGGGATTACAAATCGAGCTGCTTAAATAACACATGTTCCTCTATTAGGAACAACAAACAGTAGCAGCGAATTGCAGTTTATTCCCATAATAGAAAAGAGACTTTGAAGGGCATTTCAATAGTCTCTTCAATTAGACCATATAGTATGCCATAATTAACAATCAACTCTTAATCAAACTTCACTGTGGCAGTTACAGTTTATCTGTGAATATTTTTTTACACACTGATGAGAGACCTTCCAGTCCATAAATCAAAGTCATTGATTAAATGAAGGCCATTTTTTTAATGTTCAGTGCAATCCATTGCAGAGAAGATGATAGACGATCATCTTGGCTTGGTCCCAGTTCATTTCATCCCATTAGCCCGTAGCTATAACATGCTCGTTTGGTCAGCCTGATAGAGCAGGTTCAAAGTCTGTTGATCTGATCAATAGAGTGACCGTCACAGTCTAAAAACTGTCCGGTCGATCATGACTCGATTAGCAATTGTCCTTCAAGGTTTGCAGTGAAAACACTGACAGGTTTAATAAGTAAATAAAACATATTTTTGTTGGTTAAAGACACTTCTGAAGAATTTAGGCTTATTCACTTCATGATAAATGTAACAATCATAATGTGTTCATATTTTTTTTGTTTGTTTCTCTCTTGAAATGCTTAAGATCTAAAGCAGGATGGATTCTGATTGTCTGATTTTATAGTTTTGATATTGTACACTAATTCATGCCATCCCTGTTGGCAAATTAAGTCCGAATGCCGGCAAGACAAGTGAAATGTGTCCATTTTGTCCACAGTACATAAAAAAACGAAGAAATACCAATTTTTAGAACTTACAGTTACCGAAGTTCAAAGTTACAGTTATCGTTCTTGATGTGCCTTTAGCCTCATAAAACAATGGCAGTTAAACAAAACTGTATTAAAACAGTACTGGCTTTTCTATAATAGAATATCGATTTCTCCATTGGTCTGCTATCTAGCTTAAGGTAAATCAGTCAACTAGCTTCCCTTGAAAGATAATGTTGGTCAATTGGCCAGTACTAGCCAGCATAAGAAAACCTTAAAAGGTTGAAGATTCTGTCATTAGCTTGTTTATTTACTCACCCTCATGTAATTTCAAACCCATTAGACATTAGTCTTCCAAGCACATGTGTTTTTAATGAAATCTTTAGATTTCACTTTAGCTGTTTAAACTCCAGTCTATTAACTCCAAAAGAAAATGGTCAAAAATATATAATAATATATACAAATCCTTGAATTGACTGGTTTTAAGTCTTCAGATGAGACAGCCTGATCTCACGAGAAAACGTATTTTACGTTTGACACTTTAGTGGCTAATTCGTACGAATTAGTACGAGTTCAGTCATACGAAATGGTACGATTTTAAAAAGGAGGCGTGGCACCTAACCCCGCCCTAAACCCAACCGTCATTGGAGGATAAGCAAATCGTACTAAATTGTACGAATTAGATCATACGAATTCGTACGAATTAGCCACTAAAAAAAAGTTACGAATTGCCGTGAGATTGTGTTGGGTGAGACACTAGATGCGTCCCCTATGTCCCTCTGATGGAGTAAAAATATAGCGAGGAGCCCTTCCAAATTAAACGCAGTGCATGACACCAAACAACTAGCTTTCTCAAAGGATCATGGCCCAAAGTTTCCATAATGAACATGTATTGTATGCTCCCTGATTTTACTGTGCATTGTGGGACTTTTCAGGAAGCGAGTTTCAGTGTACTGAATAAAAAATGTTGTGGTGTGAGAGCCCTGAAAACGGCTGACTCCCCAATCAGTCCTCTGATTACTGAATAAGGAAGCTGATCCCAATGCACCCTGCATTCTGCATACTGAAATGTTTATAATCGAAGCCCTTACATTAAATCTGTTCATACAAACTAAACATGTATGAATTACATGGTTTTATTCAATTTAAGAGTATTTGAAGCATTAGGCTTTTGTGTGAACAGTTTGTAAATGGAGTTTGTGTTCTAAATATTAACCAATTTCATGTGGGTTTGAAAACACATTAGGGTGAGTAAATGAAGACAGAGTTTTAATTTTAATGTGAACTAATCAGTTAATTATTATTATTATTATTATTATTATTATTGTTGTTGTTATTATTATTATTATTATTATATATTTTTTTTATTTATTTTTTTTTTTCAGCGGAGATTATTGGTCCTGTAATTTCATTTGTAGATTAAGGCTTTGGAACACAAATAAAAATAAAATAAAATAAGTTCATATTAATTCATTTCTGAAAGACTTTCCCAAAGTCTGTTTGGACAGTTTCTTAGAGCTGGAAGGCAGTAGAGATGTTCGCAGGTGTCTGATGGTGGAATAAGAAGCGCAGCCTCCCAGACAGCCTGAAACAGTCACCATAGCAACCCCCATCTTTTATGCTGAGCTCATTAAAAGCAAAGCTTTGACCTCCACCAAAAACAAGCTGCACTTCCTCAATTGAGGGAGACTGGGGATTTATCTTTATGAAATCACTAACGGGTTTTATTTAAAAACGTGTGATGAATTCCTAACTCATACTTAAATTAAAATGGGTGATTGTACAATAGGGTTTTTTTCATGTTGCACTTAACCCTGGGTCACTGTTGGTCTAAACGTCAATTTTAACTCTGCGTAAAGGAATGTTTAACTGAAAAAGTGGGATTAGCAGTTTTTATGATGGGTTATGAAACCCTGACCAAATGTCCTGCCAACCATGTATAATGTGGTTCATGCACCATTAGATTTGATGCCTTCAAGTCAAGTATCATATATATGGAAGTACCATATTTACAAGTTAAATACACATGAATAAAAAAAAAAAATATATATATATATATATATATATATATATATATATATATATATATATATATATATATATATATATATATATATATATATATATATATATATATATATATATACACATATATATAATTAACAGTTTTAATAGAATATGTCATTTTCGTTATTATGTGTATTTATAGGCAAGTTGAAAACATATATTATATTACATATATTATACTACACCTTATGTCATAATTATGGATTATCAACTTGTAAATACGAACTCCTCAGGATGACTTGAACAAATGCTAAATGCTTACTGGCAGCCAATCCCCAGCAGACACAACGTCATAAGACGTTAATATTAGGTTGGATTTAGTTCACCAGCATCTAAGGACAATGTTATTTTGACGTCCAATAACGATGTTAAATGACGTCGATATTTTGTTGATTTTCAGTTGTGTTGTAAAGTGACCAAATCCAACATCAAACCAACATCTTAAACCAATGTCATACTGACGTCAAATACTGATTTTTATTCATCAAGTAAGGCAACCAAAACCTAATGTCTGATAGATGTCATATTGGTTACGTCAACACAACATCAGGCTGTGACATCATTAAACGTTGATATTTTGTTGTTTTTAGGTTGCATTAAAAAGTAAACAAAATGCAATGTCTGATGATGGACATTGACGTTGGCCTGACGTTGGGTTCTGATGCATCCCGATTTTCATTTCCAAACAAAATGCAATGTCATATGACGTTGGGGTACAATGTCATGTTGACGTCCTGTGCCTGCTGGATCAGTACAGTCATTTAGTGTTTGTACTGGCTTTCATACACTAAATTAAATGAGGAAGAGGCTGTTTCATTCTTACCATTATAGTCTATTAGGAAAAGCTTGACTGCAGTTGGCAATATATAATATACTCTGTTTCAGGTTCCATGCTGTGTCTGTCCAATCAGTGACACTGACACTGCAATATGCAAATAAAGATGTTAACCAGGGTTTGTGTGCTGTATGTACAATGTAAAATGTCACTATACCCAGCATTAATTGTTAACCCCTGGTAAACTATAATCATTATGAAACCCGAAGCAAAAAGATTCAGTTTAGAGGGGGGGGGGGGGGGGGGGGGTTATAAAGCTCCAGTGTGGAGAATTATAAGAGATTGTCTTCAAATTGACGTGTCTTGGGGGCAATATGTGAATATTCAAATAAATCAACCATGATATAATAAATAAATGCCCCATAATTAAATACAATTGTAAGTGCTTACTATATTTATATGTCTCTGACAAAGTGTTCTGTTCCCTGCACTTACATACTGATGAATTTTATTTTATGGTTACTTCACCAAATTAGATTCTGGATTCATTTCAACTTCCTAATCGCCGCTCTAGTTGGATGACTTTCATAGACTAGCATTTGCCCTCTAGACATTTAAAGCTTTACAACATCATCGGATATCACATACTAAAAGCAAAACACGTACAAATCGTTTGGCAGTATTGGTCACTATAGTCGGAAAAAACAAGAGACGTGTTTTTTTTTTCCGTTTAGCAATAAACAATCTAGTTAAAAAGTTTCCATCATGAAAACACCAATTAATTAAAAAATAATTTCTAAATACCCTTCTGTGTTAATAAAATGATCAAATAAACAACTAAGACTGCGCACATTTTTTTTTTCGTTAAAAAATGCGCACAGTGTTTGTTTAATGAGGCCCTCGAGTTCCGTTATTTTGGGAGACTCAAATATGAAGCCTCCAACGTTCATTTCGTTTGCACAGATCAGAACGTGAAGGCGTAGACGACTCCGACCACTACTATGTTGCCGATGGTGGCAGTAATGGCGATCCACAGCCATATGGCGTCCCGGGACATGGGCTGTTGCTCCTCCTGCTGGCTGTGAGCAGCCAGAGCGGCGGCGTGGACACTTGCAGAGGAGTTGAAGAGCGAGTGATCCGTGCTGTAGTCATCGTGAGGCGACGAGTCCATGAAGGCTCCTGTCATCACCGGGATCTAAGATGGAGAAAGGCAGAGGAGCACACGACCAAATGATTCCATTAGTAACACTCGGATGTGCATTGTGGTCTGGTTTTATCGACATCCTGCAAAAGTGAAATCCCTGCTAGGCACAATTACGGCTCAAGATCATATCTGGAAGTGCACTTAGATTGGTTTGGTTCTGCCCTGGAGAGGGCAGGAATAATTGTACCATGTAATGTTTTCAGATAAATGTTTACTTGAGATATCTTTTTACTCAAATATTTTGACATGTTAGCAGATAATGTAAATTAAATCTAGGACCTAACTGAGTAAAATATTATGAAGAGGGAAGTGACAAAGACAAGATTTACATTAACCCTTAAAGAGAGAAACAAAAAAAATAAGTATTGTTCTTAAATGTTATGTAACTTTTGATGCGCTGATCTGATCCGCACAATTCAAAGATTGGCATAAATTTTCAGCTTTCCATCAATGTAACACATCACCTTTAGAGGCTCCGGAATCAGTGTGGTTACGTCATCACATTTTGACAGCGCTGATTTGACAAAGGAACTCACATGGCTTGCGTCTCCAGACAAACCAGACCTGATTTATTGATGCATTGTCCCTCCTCCATGCCCAGATTGGTTCAAACTCGCTCTCTCTCAACCAATAAGCATAAGTTTTCTTTTGTGGACCACCAATCAACACGTTATTGGTGAATTTGAACAGCCAGAATGAGAAATAAAGGCTGTAAATTAAAGTAAGAAAAGAAAAAAGCAGTTTTGCATAAAATCACTGTCATACTAAGTATTTTTGCATGCACAACAGCACAAAAACATGACAAAACAGTGACACAGCAAAGAAGAAGTGCTGGTCTTGCTTTTTTTCAAAGGACGCAACTGGCGGTGCGGCTGTTTGTGTGCAGCGCAAAGCACATATGGTGCAGAGCGCAGAATTATTGAGATCGATTCGTTCAAAGACAACACATGTAAGTAATTTTAGCATATTGTTTCTCATTCTTCGCAGTTTAGGATAATTTATTGTGTTCGTGTTCGTGAGGTTTGTCCATTTTTGTGCAGAAGAGTTTAGATGCGTTGTATAAAAAAATTTTGCATGTCTTTTTTATTGCAGGCGAGTTTAGTTTACATGTATTGCATAAAGGTTTGTTTGCTGATCCCATTATATTTGCTAAACATTGTAATGGAATTTAGTGGAGCAATGTACATGATTTGCTATAGCACAAATGGTAGAGCATTGCATTAGCATTGCAAAGGTTGGGGGTTTGATTCCCAGGGCAAGTAAGAATATAAATGTGCTTCATCCATTTTGTTGATGATAAAAGCATCTGCCAAAATGTGTAAATGAGCATAAATAAATATAATAAATTCTTACTAGAGAAGAGCTATAAATGATAATAAAATACCACTACTACGATTACTACTAACAACAACAACAATGAATTTTGTTTCCTGAACATAACTGTTCTCCTGCTACATGCCTATGTGTGTAATACTCCTCTGTGCATGTTGTTGTTTTTTTGTCCAATGAGGGGAAAAACAACAGTACCAGAAGAATCTGTTCCTGTGTTCATTTTATAATTTATCATTCACATGCAAAATCACATCATTTACTTTTTTTTAGCAAAGAAGATGAGACGAATCCAGTGCCCACAGTCAGCAAGTTTACTAAGGCTGAAGGAGAAGCCATTGATGGTCAAAGGTTCCAGCTGAGGAGCAACAGGGCCATCACCATATCCATGCTGGCACATAAAACCTAAGGATGGTCCATATTGAATCTAGTTTAGTTTATACTATTTATAGTGTAGTAAATATTTATATCTAAAATTTTTACTGAGGATTTGCACCATGTTTATTTGGACTTTGAAGCATAATTTCTTATTTTTCTTATTTTCTTTTTTTTCCTTTTTTGCTTATGGTAACTGAAAATATATCATTTGGAAAAAGTCAAACTTGCTTCAGTGTTCTGTTATTTTGGACCAATCTTTCTGTTTAGTTCATTCCCTGAACATTTGGGCATATACTGTACATTGTCAGTAAATAAAATGCACTAGTTTTTTTCCCACTGAAAAAATGCCTTAGAATAACATTAAAATAAATTGCTATAACTTGCTTAGGGAATGGTGGATGTAGACAAAATGAATGTTGGATGTATAAAACATCCTAGCATAACTTTCTAAAGAAACAAAAGCAAACTTCAAGAGATTTTGTTTGTGTTAGCTGTGGAAAATGCTACATTTTTTAATAGTTTTTCTTAAAATTCTTTAAAATTTATCTTTTTTTGTCATAAAATGTCAAATTGGAATTTTTAAGGATAAAGATTGAAACTTTAGCTTGTCCTGTTTAAAATGATATATGACACCTGATGCTGACTGCTAAAATAAGTTAGAGAAAGCTAAAAATGCAAGCATCTTGGGCATCTACATTGTCAGTAAATAGAATGTTCAATTTTTTTCACTGAAAAACGCCTAGAATAATATTGGAATAAAATGCTATAATTTACTCAGGGAATGGTGGATGTAAACAATTTATTTGGAAGTATAAAACATAATAGTGTTATTTCTAAAGAAAAAAAAACAAACTTCATGAGATTTTGTTTGTAATATCTACAAAATGCCACTTTTTTTTTAATCGTTTTCTTAAATTCTAGAAAATTTTCTTACTGTTCATATGTTTTGGACCAAAAATATTTTAGACTGGACCTTTAAATGATACAGATTGAAGCTTCAGGTTCTCCTGTTTAAAATAATATATGACACTTGAGGCTGACTGCTAAAATAAAGATAAAACTGCTTTTTAAAAAAAATCATTTAGGCCCATTAGGTGACCACAAAATAGATCTAGGTCTTTAAGGGTTAATTGTTAAAATTTATGCAATGCTACCGTCTAATGTCTTTTATTTTGTGAAATGTAATTAACATTTAAAATCCCTTAATGTTAATATTTGAATTTAATTGTACACACACTAGAAACAAGGCTAAATAAGGGCTGTCAGTAAAATTGAATACTGTAAATAGAATAGCCCAAAACTAGTCTAGTCATCAAATACACAGAGAAAGACTTCACATGTGTAGTCTTTCATTTCTGTTATGGCTGCATGATATTGGAAAAATGTAACATTGTAAGGTTTTTTGGCGATATATATTGCCATATGAATAAAATTTCACCAGATGACTTAATATCTCTATTTGGAAAAATTGAGAGTGCATCTTCATAAAATCTAATAAACAATCTATTACATTTTTGGGGTCCTCCGACACATTTTCATTGTGTTCTGTGCTATTTGCAGTGCATTTCTATATTTGAATGTGTTGTGAGTGTTTTCATGCATAACAATCTATAAATACAATCCAGAAAAAGATACAGTTGAAATAAAGTGTTTCATCGTATCTAGAGTCTAACGGTATTCAAGTAAAGTAATTGAATTATAACAAGAAAAATAATTTAATAAAGTTAGTCGTTGTTAAAGTCACAAATGGTACAATTTCTTATGCCTGAATGCTTTTAAAATCATTATACAATCCCAGGCATCAAAAACACAAGCAAATGATAAATTATAATACAAACTCAACATTGCATATCCTACAATGTGACTATTGCGAAGGATCACATCGCGATATCAATGCTGAAACCATATTCTGTGCAACCCTAATTTGTTTAGGTGATGACTAGTCTAGTTTGGGGCTATTCTTAGATGTCTGTTAAATATTTACTTACAGCCCAAATTTTGCTTTGTTTTGGCAAAAACATCTATGTTTAGACCTCTGCTAGACTTCTTTTACACACAAACAGATGCACGCACACGCAAACAAGCTTGCTGGAGTCATACTGTATATTGGTGCATGGTTTTGCAGAAACAAAGACAAGTCTTGGTTATTGTGAAACCATTAAAATTCTGCAAGGAATAAGCAAATGTTTAATGTTGTGGAAGGGTTGTGCAGACCTGCTCCTGGAGGGTTGTCTATCCTCAGGCCCTGAGGTTCACTGAAAACTTATAAACAAGAGTTCTGGAGCAAAAATGAGCAGGGCTGTGCCCCTCCAGGAGTAAGACTGGAATCCCTGATTTATGTTTATATTAATAAACTATGAATTATATAGAGGAAGCACATAATAAAGCCTGATTCTCTTAGAGCAGCATAAATGGATGGTTTTTTTTGAGTAAACAATATTCAGGCTTAATTCTTGCACGGACCAATTTTTTCAGTTCATAAGATCTCAGTATCACCGGGAGCTTCATCAAAGAATTGAATCTACAGTATAAATGCACTTAGACTAACATCTAATATCATTAAATATTAAGTGTCTGCATATGATTAATATTAATATGATTTCTTTTATACATTTTCTTGACTTATATATTGCTTGTTCTATGGTGGGCTTTGCTAAACAGGCCAACACAAGACTATTAACTATTTAACTATGTTAACTAATTAACTAATAATCCTTTTAATTTGAAAAAAAAAAAAAAAGTTTCATTTAAAAAGAATCTGAAATCTGGTAAAAAACAACAACAGCAAAAAAAACTATGAAACCTGTTTAGTGAGTCGCCACTGAGGGGGCAATCTGATTGAAGCCATGTGATTCATGGATTTTATGGTATTACACAGATCACCCTACAGCTGAGAACACTTAGAGTTGAAAAAAAAATTCAAAATTGAAACTGTAATTATATAACAAAGCCCTGTTTACTGAAATCACATGACCTTGCCAATTTGATGTGCTCTAAATAAATATTCATAAAAGTTTTGTCTGATCGCTTCCTGAAGCAAGTAACCGACTCATATTTTTATTATTCAGTTTCAGTTAAAATAGTAAACAAAGGACCACCATTTTAGCTAAAAATGCATTTTAAAGGACACATGAAGCTAAAATTTTAGATGTTAGTATTACAATAGATAGTTTTAAAGATATTTATAAGCTATTGTGCTACAAAACAGTGACAAAACTTGCATTTAGAACACATAAAACCCAATATAAACCACCAAAGCCTGCAGTTTGTCAATTATGCCTAAATGGATCAATGATTTTTTTGACATCACCTCATACTTTCTCATGAAATCTTCTGACAAATCAAATGCTCTATAGCAGGGGTGCTGTTAGATAAATACATTTTATTCATTTCCATATATTCTATTTATATTCATTTTATATATGTGTACTTTTAAAGGAACCCACCTTTAATGTTAAATGTGTGTGCTTTTTGATATAATCACACGCTCAACTGTAGTTTCAATCAGTTGAATGGTTGGAATGTGCCAGTTGCAGGAATATTGTGCTGACAATGATTTGATTATATGATCAATATGATTCTACCAAACACACTGTTTAGACCAATGATTAAAGACAATACATCATCATCTGTTTGTATGCCTGTATATAAACTGGACTCAAAGGACTGCCCTTTGAGCTGCCCGAATGGAATCTCTTGTGTTCGTTCTGTATTGTTCCCTTCTAAAGCTACGGTCACACCGGGCTTTGAATGTGCGAAATTCTGTCGTGTGGCGCTGCGAAAAGGGGCGGGATTAAACAAGATGATTAGACATTAAAAAAGCCAACGATTGCTCCAAGTTTTAAATTTCTGTCCAGAGAGGTCCTGTTTTGATCCTCAACTGGTCTCATGCAGTCAAGTGAGGTGATTTAGCAGGTCAGAGTTCACCAAGCTTGAACTTTGCACTGCAGCAACCTCCAAAACTTAATGCATGACCCCGCGTTTCCGGTCTGACGCATTCGCGTGCGTATGAATGGAAGTCTATGGGAGGAAGAGTCAAGTGTGACCGCAGCTTAATCCTTCATAATGAATCTTCCTGAGTCTTGGAATAAATTTTGATCCTGACAGGTGACCAATCCTGTTCCTGGAATTCTACCTCCGCACAGAGTTCAGCTGCAACAATAATCGAACACATCTGTCTTTAATGAACTTTAATTGCTCCTTTAGGTCCTACTTAGTTGTTTAGTTGTGTTTGATCACAGTTGGAGCAACACTCCGCAGGAAGGTAGATCTCCAGGAACAGGATTTGGGCACCCCTGCTCTTATGTATCTGTCATGTCCGCCCCCTTTAAGATGCTTCTCATTTGTGTTGCATCTGAAATCACATACTTCCATACCATATAGTACATTAAAAACATGCAAGCCGAGTAGTATATCCTAATATATAAGTATATAAGTATAAGTATAAGTATATAAGTATATATAAATATATACTAGTACCCGGATGACCTATTACTTCCGCAGAGATTCTGAAGTGTGCATCCGATGGATGATAAGCTATCCCACAATACACAGTAAGAGAATTCATGAATGGAAGTGAAGCAACGCAACTGATGTGGGTAGGTCACGTGATCATGACAAAATGGCGGATGTAGTACATTCCAGTTTCATTCATACTCACATTCATACTATATAAAATGTATTTTTCTAATGGTCGTGTAAGACATTTAAATTCAAATGCAGTACCTACACTAGTAGTAGGCGATTGTGGGTGCAGCCTTGCTTTTTCAGTTGATGCGCTTGAGCTCAACCACTCTCACTGGCAGAGCTGTGATATTGTCTGCGCTACTATATGTCCCACCCTCTCTTCCTGTTTCATTCATTCATTTTGTTTCGGTTTAGTCCCTTTATTTATCAGGCATGGAATAAACCGCCAACTTAATCAGCATATGTTGCATATAAAAAACATATTCTGCATATGTTTTTTACGCAGCGGATGCCCTTCCAGCCACAACCCAACACTGGGAAACACCCACACACTCTTGCATTCACACACATACACTACGGCCAATTTAGCTTATTCAATTCACCTATCCCACAGGTCTTTAGACTGTGGGGAAACCCGAGCACCCAGAGGAAATCCACGTGAACATGGGGAGAACATGCAAACTCCACAGAGAAATGCCAACTGATAATACTGCCATCTTAAGTCTTTTACACAAAGACATGGACCTATCATCCTACCACAGTGAAATCGATAATTTCATTCAGTGGTGTGACAAGAACTGTCTTGTGTTAAATGTAAAAAAGACACAAGGAATGATCCTTGAGCCAAGAATTGTATCTGAACATAGGCCTGTGATCATTAAAGACACAGTGATACAGCAAGTTACATCTTACAGATACCTGGGGTTCTACTGTATATGGATCGTGTTTTTTGTTGGACAACACACATTGACAGCTTGTGCATACAACTACAACAGAGGCTTTATTCTTTAAGAAGACTAAGATTGTATGGGGTCGGTAGCAATATTTTGCTTGTTTTTTTACCATTGTTTTATTTATTTTATTGTCTGCTTTGAGCAACGTTGTAGCACCTTTTTGCCCAAGACAACTTTTCTCTCGAGGACAAATAAAGTTTATGGTATCCTATCCTTGCCAGTGGCGGTTCTAGATCAGAGTAACTGGGGGGCCGGGGGGCCACTTGTACACACTTCTAACATTCAAGTACATCAAGGCACATTGTTGCACCTGTAAACTTTAACAGATAGGCCTACAATTGAGGTCAATTTATTTTGCCCTCCCATTCATTTAAAATAATGTTTCGCAAGTGATTAACATTAACCTAGAAAATCAAAATTTTCACTGTTTCCTATAAAAAAAACAATTCTTCTGAAGTCATAATAAGTCTTATTTCTTATTGTTTATTTCTTGAATTAAAAGCAGTTTTAATTGAAAAAAAAAAACAATTTTAAGGTCAGTATTATTAGCCTCCTTAAGAAATATTTACCGTATATTTTTTGATATACACAACAAATCAGTTACAAAATAACTTGACTAATTATTCCAACTTTCCTAGTTAACATAACCTAATTAAATCTTTCAATTACAATTTAATATGTATCAAAGACTATAGAATACTTACTTTGTCTAAATACAACTATCTTGCAATATAACTAGTAACATATTATGCACTGACTGTCACCATGGGGAAGATAAAAAGAAATTAGTTAGTTAAACTATTCTGTTTAAAAATGTGTTGTAAATAAATCGTGTTTAAAGACTCGTGCTTTATGTCACGACGGAAATCAAAAATGAATGAAGGCAAAACTAAACGAGTTGAATATTACTTTTACATGAGCGTGACTGAAAACTACATTTGATCAATGTGTTACATCTGTTCTCCGGTATTAGCCGACTGTTTGTAAATTCAAGACTTCATTTCCTAACGTAAAACTATGTATATTTAATTTCTGATTAATAATAGCCTCTGCATGGCCGAGGACTTCCTATATTAAAAGTGTTGAAATCTCTATTGAAAACAGAAGTCTAATATAATCAACCGTGGACATTTTGACAGTGTTTTACAACATGAACATGACTGAAGTTGAACCTTATTACCTGTGTCAATTTGGGGGTTAACTTCTGATGAACTGATGCACGCAGCACCGTCAGTGACAGAGAGAGCAAGTTCGCGCGAAAGCAGAGGGAGCGAGTGCCGGAAAGAGCGAGCGTGTGACACCTAGAGTGCGCGAGAGAGGCCTCAGTCATATCTCAGCAGTCTGCCACCGATGGCTGATCTCGCTTCTCCGTGGCATTTTGACACAAAAATACGCGTCCAAATTTAGGGGGGCCAAGCTTGTTGACACGGAGGCACCAGCTCCCCCTGCTACCCCGACCGCCACTGCTTCTTGCTGTGGGGCGATTGTGTGACCCACTGCGCCACCATGACGCCCTCTTCATGTTTCAATTGATATTAAATTTAGTCAAATTTCGAATATAGTCCGAATATGTATAGTCCAAATTCGAATAAAGTCCTTCACAATACCTTTAAAGGGAACATAGTTTACCTCTTTTTTATGATTTAATATTAATATTATGGCTCTTCTGAGTGTGCCAGTTTAGGTTCAGTTTAAAACACAATTCAGATTTTTTATTATGTGTTTAAAAGTGTCATGTTGGGGGCGTGTCCACAGTTCGCTGATTTATGGGTGTGTTGCTTCACATGTAAATTAGTTTCGGCTTCCCGCCAACGTAACAAGGGGGCGGAGCCATGAGCTCACCCGCTCTGCGTTTGTTACAGAGTCTGACAGGCAGACGGAGAAGGAGAGGATCACCATTCAGTCGTACATGTACAACTCTGACACAGACCAAGCAGAGTACAAAATCATTTGTGTCTTTGTACAGTTTTACAGCCAACTGTGTGCTAGTTTCAAGTGCCGAGCTTGTACACAGAAACTAATAACCACGCACACTGAATTAACTTTGACTGAGGCACCGGATGCGCCGCTCGAAGCCGCGACACGGCACACCAGACACTCTCTGTGGCGCACCAGAAGCATGAAGTGTCCCGAATCATCGCGCCACGCATTTTTGAATTCTAAAAATAGGTTTCTGCAGCGGTCCGCGGCGCCCAGCCATCGACTTGAGTGTACCCTGATAGAAACCTATGTTTAGAATTCTAAAACGCATGCTAGTTAAGATCACAGGGAGCTTCTGGGATCGCGAGAAATGCAAACGGCTGAAGTATAAGGTAGACTCAATGAGAAGTACACATGTTTGCAAACCTACCTAAAGATACATCCAATAATTCCGATTAGAGCGATAATGTGGAGAATATTGCTCTTGTGTTGAGCCCAATGAGCCTTGCATCTAAAAATAGAGCTAGGGTGTTCCTTTAGTGATATTGCTTCGACTCACGCTGAAAATGGCGGACGTGAATCAACAAACTGAGGATATGATGACGCGCCTGTCAATCAATATTGGTGGGCGGGGGGACCGCTCTCCTACGTCAGGTAGCGGTCGATTTGAAAACAGCTCCAATTGGTCCACCGTTTTTTATGTTGTTAAATTGAAAAAAAAGCACTGGGTGTGCTTATATCACCCCAATATGACAGTCTATACACCATACATGCACATATGTCTGTCCAAACAGCTTGAAAAGTAGATTTTTTACCATAGGTGCCCTTTAATGTTCTACTGGAGAAAAAAAATGCACCTACATCTTGAATAACAAGACAGTGAGTAAAGTAGTTTTTTTTTGGTGAAAACTACTACTTAATGCCCTAATTCAATGAATTTGATTTTAAATTTGACCAAAATTGGTCTGAAAATTAAAACTTCACAAACAATTTCTCAAAGTAATCAATGGAGAGTCCAAGAAAATGCTCCTGTTTAGTAATTCACAAGGCAGAACTGTCATTTGCTCAACCTTTACAACAAAATGTCGCCCAATATACGGATTGACGATTAAAGGGAAAAAGTGAACAACAGCGAATACCAATTCTGGCTATTTTCAGAGATGTGTCTGAACTCTTTCAGGACTGATCAAAACCTGCATTGGGCAGTAAAAAAAAAGAGTCGACAGTCTCTGCTGAGTTGAGATGAAAAGACCCAACGACCAGGGTAAAAATATCACAAAGGACCAAACATCTCTTCTGTTCAGCCTGACATGCACACCAGTCTGAGATGCGGTTTAGGGTGTTCACGGTTACAAGCTACACACTTCACAGACACACACACACACACACTGAGAAGCTTGTACTGTATGGCAGCTGCTGACAGATGAGAATAAGGACTGATGGAGGCAGAGACGCTGCGAATGAAGAAGGATGGCAAACTTAACAGCGTTTGAGCAGCTACAATGAACAATCATGAGCTGATAAACACAATCAAAGGTAGCAAATCAGAAAGCAGCCTTCTGAATCATCCATTCCACAGATATAATTGTTTGTAATTGTCATTTACTCATGCCTTGACACTTTTTAAACCGTATCTGCTACTAATTCAAATCATATTCAAGAAGCATATAAAATATGCATAGAAATTCAAACAGGAATGACAAATATCTGTTGCACAGGGTGTCCGCAGGATCTTAAAAAGTCTTAAACAGCCCCAATTATGCATTAATAAAGGTCATATTTTGGTTTGGTGGTCTCCAACAACAGGCTGATATGCATGCAAGGTCTAAAAACACTTTCATTGTCTTATTATATGCATTTATTTTTACCTAATTATCCCACCGACTCTCATATGATTTGTGCTAATCTGTGCTAATCTGTGCTGATTGGTCCAAGGACCCAGTCTGTTTTGAATGGTTGAATGTGTTCAGCGCGAGACAGAGAGAAACGCCCAGCACAGTTTATCAACATTGTTGAAGTAGTCTGAGTGCAGAGTATATTTGTGAACCCAATGCAGAAGTGCATTAAAGCAGTGCATTTAAACACCTGCATATTGCTCTATTCTTAACCATAACACACATTTAGCATTAATCCACACAGCGACAAAAGCTGATCTTTTTTGAAACTTGACTGACACACGTGTGTTGGAACAGCTGACGGTGGCCATAGCATCGGGAAACTGCAGTGGATCGCGAGGTCACAAACGCGTTTAAATCCATAAAGAAATCGGCACGCATCAAGTACAAATAATATTTTGTTAGAATGTTTTATTTAAGTGCATATTTATTTACTAATTAATTTGTGTATGCATTTAATTTCATCAATTTTTAATACTTAAAGGTAAATTTAAATAATTGTTTGTGTGTGTGTGTGTGTGTGTGTGTGTGTGTGTGTGTGTGTGTGTGTGTAATGGCATGCATGCATACTTCTCAAGGAAACATTTCTATTTGTTATTTAGTTTAACTTGATCAAAAGCTATTAAAATGTATAAATAATAATAATAATAATAATAATAATAATAATAATAATAATAATAATAATAATAATAATAATGAAGTAATATTACTACTACTACTACTACTACTAATAATAATAATAATAATAATAAAACCATGACAATGTGACCAAACAATGCTAAATTATTAAATTAAAAAACAAACAAAAAATCCTAATAATTTAATATTTTAGTAAATAACTATAATGCAATTTACAAAATAATGAAATAGCAATGCCACAATAATATGCTGCACTGTAAATCTAGTGTATTTAAATAATAATATATTTTCAATTCATATATGCATAATTCAATATGTCATGCTGCTGTGTATTCTGTCAGATTTGACAGCGATGGTTTGTCATTTTGCTAAAGGCAACAGCACACAAACAGTTGAATGATGGTCCCACTGGCAGGCTTACATTAAGACCAGTGAAGCGGAGCAGAAAGTAAGGCTTTTGTGTAATTTAAAATTAGGCATCTCAGAACTATTTTGAGATGTTATTTTGATGTATGACGCGAGATCAGTGATTGGCTTATCACTGAGGTCTGTGCAAAGCAGCAGCAACCGGGCAGAAATGGATTGGGCGCCGCACCTGCTGCTCCTCACTGACACAACAACTCCATCAATCTTCAAAGAGAAAAAAAACTGCTCTCGTTCATTTCAAGCAGAAAAACAGACATACACATGAATACCATTCTCTGCTGGAAAATAAATGTGGGTGCACAAAACCCTTACCATGTCCATCTACATTATTCTGTCTTCATATATATATACATATGTTTTATGCAGCGGATGCCCTTCTAGACGCAACGCATCACTGGGAAACCCATACACACTCATTCGCACACATACATTCATACACTATGGACAATTTAGCCAACCCAATTCACTTGTAACGCATGTCTTTGGACTGTGGGGGGAAACCGGAGCACTCGGAGGAAACCCACGCAGGGAGAACATGCAAACTCCACACAGAAACGCCAACTGACCCTGCCAAGGCTCGAACCAGTGACCTTCTTGCTGTAAGGCAACAACACTACCTATTGCACCACTACGTTGCCATATATATTGACAGCAGATCAATAAACTCACTACGATCAATAAACTCACTACAGTTTGACAAATACTGCAGCTGTTGGACAACATAATGTACTTTGGAGGCTTTTTTATGCCAGAATGTAGTTGTTTAGATTACAATTATGCAGTTTATTTATAAGGATAGTGCCTATTTTGAATATGTATAATTTAGGAGATACAGCGCCATCCACAAGAGGAAAAACTTTTAAACTACAACTGATCAAATCATTATAAAACTAGTAAGTGACTTTCTAAGACGACCTCTCTTTTGTATGTTGTAGTGCTGTATTTATACCATAGTAATTGTAGTGTATTGAGTGTGCAATGGTACTCACATATCAGGAATGTATGTATTTTGTATTGGCCACTCTTTGTATAACCATAAGTTACTCTTTGGTTGGCCGCCTGTTTCTACTGAGCCTCCTGTGTTTGATACTGCAGACTAGATCAGTAAACAGAAAGAAAGAAGAAATGCCCACATGTGTTTAGCGTTTTTCCTTATCGCAAACACAACAGTAATCTGGTAGTGTTTGCGTTGCTTATGCTTTTTCCGGGTTAATTATTGTGATATCCTGAATACAACAGAGAAATGCTGGGAAATCTCTGTAGACTGATGGCATTTCATGCCGTTCAGCCTTTTAATGTTTAATTATGTCTAAAATGTGAGCAAAATCACGTTTTGTCTTCACTTTAGACATTATGCTATAGAATGATTCTAATACTAGCTCTAAAGTGACGTTGGTGAATTAGCAATATCACATGAGTAGCAGTGCGATATGGCTGTATATTGTCACTGGTGGGACACTAATGCACTCGGCCTGCGGCCTTGTGCCAACACACTCTTCCCACCAGTGCCTAATATACAGCCATATCCCACTGCTACTCGTGTGATATTGCTCATTATATATATATATAAGCCACCAAGGAATGAACCACCAACTATTCCAGCGTGTGTTTTATGCAGTGAATACCCTTCCAGCTGCAACCCAGCACTGGGAAACATCCATACACTCTCGCATTTACACGTGCACTCATACACTAGGGCCAATTTTTTGTTTACCCAATTACCCTATAGCGGATGTCTGTGGGAGAACATGCCAACTCCACACAGAAATGCTAACCGGTCCAGCCAGCACTCAAACATGATCACATGATGCGATTTCATAGGTCAATGTTCTCCAAGCTTCAACTGAGGAATGCAGTGACATGTGAAACTTGTTGCACAAGCTTGCGTTTCTGGTCTGCCACGTTTGCATGCGTATGAATGGAAATCTATTGGGCGAAAAATGCAGTGTGACCTATACGTAACATGACTTAATGTAAACAGTGTGAAATATGCAGCAATCATATAATCATTTCTCACCAGAGCGTCAGCAATTCACTTATCTGAGATATCATTATGAGAAACAATCTATAGCAAATGTAAAAGGAAATGTTTAAATCTAAATGTTAATTTCAAGCTATTTTAAAAGGTGCTGTATGTAAATTTTTTTACTCTTCTAAAGCATAAAAATACCATAATCTTTGCAGATTTGCTAAGTAAACATCTGAGTATAGATTTAAGTCAAACAGATCACTGTTAAATGGAGCTGTTGCATTGTCTTTCCTCTATTAAATAATCACTTTTAAAGCTTTTCAATTTCCTCATTCACCTCTGAAGATGTTTAACTTTTAATTAAAGTCACTGATTAATCTTCAAAAAAAGAAAGACATATGCAGAGAACATGTATGCAGACATATTCTTCCATACAATAAGTCCCACACAAATTCAGTATTTTTCATGGCAGGGACAGTGGTTGAAATGAGTTGCCTGGAGCTTAATACCAATCAGAGAGCTGCATTAAGTCTTAATGATTCCCATGATTCCTGTTGCTTCCGCTCTGAGCTCAAAGATAAAGGATTCAATGGACAACTGCTAAAAGCCCAAAGGCTCACAGTAGCGAATATACGCACTCTGGAGCGCCTAATATAAATGAGATGACAAATGCAAACAAACACGCACATACTTAAAATCCATTTTTATATGGATGTCCATGATTTCTCACGCAATCTTCTTACTCAGATGCCAAAAACAAACTCATAAGCATCTAAAACACATCACTTGTGTCCTACTCTGATATGCTGGATCATCAGTTTCTCTTCCAACCAAAATACTCAAATCAGTTCTCCTGCTTTACACAGTATTTGTGATGTGTATCTTAATTTAAACCTAAATAAGCACCAAACAATAAGTACTAAACTTTTTTAGCATTTAATTAGCTGATCTTTTAATTTTAGCTGATCTAAATAATCTTATTTATTTAGCGTGTTTGGCATGCTGTCCTGGGAGAGAGCCCTGAGCTCATGAGATCCTCCAGCCCGGGGCTCCCTCCCGTTGCAGGGTGAGAGGGGAGTTTGAGCTCAGGTAGGTCTCGAGAACCCCCCTGCTTGATAATGGTGAATGTAGATTATGAATAGCTATGGAGAGAGTATGCTGAATTAAATGCTTGTCTATGGTGTCGATTTAGTTTTGTCAATTTACTTATGCTCGATGTTTTCGGTCTGTGGGAGGAAACCGGAGAGCCCGGGGAAAACCCACGCAAACACGGGGAGAACATGCAAACTCCACACAGAAATGCTGACTTGGCCAGGTAAACATCTAAGCCAGTGACATTCTTGCTGTGAGGCAATGATGTTAACCATTGGGCCTCTGTGCTGCCCTGACATGGAAAGGGGAGGAGTAGGGGTGGAAGGGGGGGGTATTCAGAACGAAGATGGCTAAGGTAGGATACTCTGGTTGTTTATAGTGATTTAGGAGTCATCTGATTTGTGGATCGTGCCTTAGCTAATGACGGACCAGCTGCTATCAATAATAAGCGTGTGCTCCTCCCGAAATTAGTTTATGAATAAACTTCACAAAATGAACATCATGCACAAATAAACAAAATGAAATAAAAAATTATTAGATTAAGATTTATAAAAAATTGTAACTGTAAGTCAGTATGATTACAAAAATAAATAGATAAATAAATAGCGTACAGCAAAATAACACTTTAGAATGTTATATTGTGGTTGGTATTTAACCTTGCTCTAAACTAATTGCTTAAAAGAATAGTTCACACACTTTACTCACTACATTTTTTTCTTTCTTCTGTTAATATAATATATATTTTGAAGAAAGCTGTAAACATGTAACAACTGACTTTCATTGCACAATCACTTCACAGCAAGAAGGTCGCTGGTTCGAGCCTCGGCTGGGTCAGTTGGCGTTTCTGTGTGGAGTTTGCAAGGTCTCTCCGTCTTTGCGTGGGTTTCCTCTGAGTGCTCCGGTTTCCCACACAAGTCCAAAGACATGTGGTATAGGTGAACTGGGTAAGCTAAATTGGCCGTAGTGTATGTGAGTGTATGAGTGAGTATGGATGTTTCCCAGTGATGCTGTGAAGGGCAACCGCTGTGTAAAACATATGCTGGATAAGTTGGTGGTTCATTCCACTGTGGCGACCCCAGAATAATAAAGGGACTAAGCCGAAAAGAAAATGAATGAATGAACATCCACTGTCTGAAACCAGTTACTTCATGTGGAAGAGACCAATCGAATTGTAACAGAAAGAATTTATCAGCTAATATCCTTTAACTCTCCTGTAAAGGGATAGTTCACCCAAAAAATGAAAAAGCACTCAGTATTTGCTCACCCTCGATTTTTTCCAAACCTTAATGGAGTTCTTTTTTCTGTTGAACCAATAAGAAGGTATTTGGAAAAATCAGTAACCACTGACTTTCGTAGTAGGGAAAACAAATACTATAGAAATAAATGATTACAGGTTCACATTTTTCAAAATATCTTCTTTTGTGTTGAACAGATGAAACGGTCACACTTTATTTTGATGGTCTGTTTGCTGAATTTAAGTTACATTGCAGCTACATGCCAACTAATTCTCATTAGATTATAAGTAGACTGTTAGGTTGGGGTTAGGGTTAGCGTAAGTTGACATGTACTTGCAAAGTTTCTTATAGTCAGTGAAATGTCTGTTTAACAGCAGTATCAACAGATGTTAAGCACACAGACTAATACTCAAATGGTCCACCAAAATAAAGTGTTACCGAAGAAACAATCCCAAACAGGATTGTGACAAGTACAGGCAGTCTTCAGTTTATTGTGAAGTGTCAAATGTTTTCAATAACTTAAGCTATTCTCAATTTTGAATAATGTTATATATGAAAATACCTGCCTGTGAACACCTTGCTTCTGACAGAGGCTTATTATACTGAGATTACACTGAGAATGGCCTGTTGTCAGTATGATGAACCCTGGATCCTCCAGATGGGTGTTATCGCTGTGCTGAAGACAGAGCACTGCCTGTACAGCAGACCTCACAGCTATTTTCTGCCCTCCCTCCATTCAAATGTCACCATTTTGAGACAAAATCTCTTTTCTGTTCAAAGCCTCACCTCTTTGTTCTCAATTCCAGTCTCAGAAAATCTCCTTTAGCAGCTTCTTTATGAACCTCTGCTTTATTATTGGTTGTGGTTCAGTCTGAGCTCTTCAGGCACTTTGGCCTTTAAGGCACCCACAAATTAAAGAAAGGCAGAGAGAAAAGCGTATCCTCGCCTTGAAGGAGACAATAGGGTTCAGAAAAAGATTTGACTTTATAAATCTCCACAGCCAGAGGACACTGGCAGATACTTTATGTGTCATACTTTTGGATTCACTCACTATATGGTGATATATCTTCTGCAGTGCTTTTTTTGCCTGCCAGTCACTATCCAGTACAATTTCAAACTGCATCTCTTCAAATTCTGCCAGTGTGGGATTTGATTAAGAGCGGCAATCCATCACTACCAATGACTGATTGCCAAAGTGATTTATTCCTGCAAATATGCTTTCAAACTTTGAATGAAAGTTCAGAATGATAAAGCACCACCAGATGGGTCAGGAAAGGACATTTCCACTCAGCTTATGATCAGATACATGAGATATCTTTGGCAGAGGATACAATATATGCCATTAGCGTTTGCAAAGGAACCTTAATAAATATTATCCCTGACACAAAGTTTTGCTACTGTTTGTAAAACTTCTTTGTAGTTGGGTTACTTAGAGTGATTGTTGGAAGTGAGTTTATCCATCATCCATCTATTTTCTTTGTTTGCCAAGATAAAACTGTCAACCTAGCCTTTAAATCACATGGCATGAGTAGCTGTTTTTCATTCATTTATTCTGCTGTGTATTGTTTTGTGTGTATTTATTTATTTATTCATTCGTTCATTTTCTTTTTAGCTTAGTCCGTTTATTAATGTGGGGTCGCCACAGCGGAATGAACCGCCAACTTATCCAGCATATGTTTTATGCAGCTGATGCCCTTCCAGCTGCACCCCATCATGGGGAAACACACTCATACACTCATTCACACACATACACTACGGACAATTTATCTTACCCAATTCTCCTATAGCGCATGTCTTTGGACTTGTGGGGAAAACCAGAGTACCACACAGAAATGCCAACTGAGGACCAGCGACCTTCTTGCTGTGAGACGACAGCGCTACCCACTGCACCTCCCCAGTAGCTGTTTTGAAATAAATCAAATGTCTGAGATTAAAAAAAAGAGACAAATGTCATGAAATGGTAATTTTTTTGGCCTGTTGTGCCTCAGAGATCTTGACCTTTCTCAGTTACTAAAAAATAATTAACTGTGCCTACATTTTTGTGCAACTCCATATCAAGGGTCACATTATATTACAAGATGCAATATAACTCTCAGGTTCCTCAAAATATGTTAAGACTTTCTAGCTCAAAGTACTTCACATATCATATGTTTTTTTTTTTGGAAGCAAAAATATTTGAATGTGTTTCTCTTTGAATGCATAGTAGTTTTTGTTGATCTTATATAGGTACTGTATAACAATATTCACTCACCGGCCACTTTATTAGGTACACCTGTCCAACTGCTCGTTAATGCAAATTTCTAATCATACAATCACATGGCACCAACTCAATGCATTTAGGCATGTAGACATGGTCAAGGTGATCTGCTGCAGTTCAAACTAAGCATCAGAATGGGGAAGAAAGGTGATTTAAGTGACTTTGAATGTGGCATGGTTGCTGGTGTCTGAGTATTTTAGAAACTGCTGATCTACTGGTGACTGGTGACACACAACTATCTCTAGGGTTTACAGAGAATCCAAGAAAAAAAATCCAGTGAGCGGCAGTTCTGTGGGCGCAAATGCCTTGTTGGTGTCAGAGGAGAATGGCCAGACTGGTTTGAGCTGATAGAAAGGCATAAGTAACTCAAATAAGCACTCGTTACAACCGAGGTATGCAGAAGAGACAAACAACACGTCCAACCTTGAGGCGGATGGGCTACAGCAGCAGAAGGCCACACAGAGTGCCACTTCTGTCAGCTAAGAACAGGAAACTGAGGCTACAGTTTGCACAGGCTCAACAAAATTGAACAATAGAAAATTGGAAACACGTTGCCTGGTCTGATGAGTCTCGATTTCTGAGGAAGCATTCAGATGGTAGGGTCAGAATTTGGAGTCAACAACATGAAAGGATGAATTCATCCTGCCTTGTATCACCGGTTCATGCTGGTGGTGACGGTATAATGGTGTGGGGGATAATTTCTTGGCACACTTTGGGCCCATTAGTAGCAACTAAGCATAATGTCAATGCCACAGCCTATCTGAGTATCGTTGCTAACCATGTCCATCCCTTTATGAGCACAGTGTACCCATCTTCTGATGGCTACTTCCAGCAGCATAAAGTGCCACATCATAAAGCGTGTATAATCTCAGACTTGTTTCTTGAACATGACAATGAGTTCACTGTACTCAAATGGCCTCCACAGCCACCAAATATCAATCCAATAGAGTAACTTTGGGATGTGGTGGAACGGGAGATTCGTATCATGGATGTGAACTAATATGAACCAAAATCTCTAAGGAATATTTCCAGTACCTTGTTGAATCTATGCCATGAAGGATTAAGGCAGTTCTGATATATAACAATATACGATTAAAAAAAATACATCTATTTAACAAGCATTCGAGTAGGAAATAACTTGAATAGTTTTGTTTTGCTTCATAATCATGTGAACACATGATTTTTCCTGCAAATAAAATTATAAAAAAATAAATAATAATTCTTTGAAAAGAAAAATCTGTAGTGAAACTTTCTTTCATTGATTATTAAACTTTGCAAATAACCCATAAATTACTTAAATCTGTTGAACGCCTTGTTTTAACTTTTTTTTTTACATTCTGAACATTGAAGTTCTGAATATTGAAGAATTTTTTACGCTCAAACAGCAGCATTTTGCTTTAGGTGAAGTGTCAAAGCCTAAAAAGTAAAGTACACCATCAAGTGAATGGAAGCACAGGTCATTAAATAAAGTAACTAAATCAGGTACAGGTGTGGAACATCATCAGTAACCATAGTAACAAATGAAAAAATTTTTAGAAATATAAAGCCTGGTTCACACTACGATTTTTAATAATCCTAAACGATTGTAGCTTGTCAGATTGCTTTCATATTAGGGCTTGGTGGTATGTCCGTAAATTTTTTGTATTATTTTGTGTAAGCCAAAAAATTTAAATAAATTTGTGTTGCTAATTTACATACAGCATGCATGAGGCTAAGACAGTCGCTCAATGGGAGACTGTACAAACCACTGAACGCAAGACTGAAGGAAACACTGGGAGTCTGTAAATACATGGAAAAGAACAAACACAGATGAGAAGGGCTCAAAAGAAAATCCTGAGCAGGAGGAGAAACTCATTATTAAAAGAGGTGCTAAATCAGTTTTGTGGACTTGGTTTGGATTTGTGAAATCTGACACAGAGCTGGAAAACAGGATTTGCAAACTGTGTCATGCTAATGTACTCACTAGCAGCAGTAGCACAAGCAATCTGTTTCACCACTTTAAAATGACATAAGATGCAAGTGGTTGATCAGCCAATAACTACAAATGAGCTCAAGTTCAAACCACTTTGGCTGGGTGTTTTACTAAAGCTGTGCCATATGGAAAAACAACCCCTTGAGAGAGATAGCAAAAACATAAGAGGTCTGGCCAAAACAACAGTTTGGAACATTTATAAAAAGAAAGAACGCACCAGTGAGCTCAGCAACACCAAAATACCTGGAAAGACCACAGAAACAACTGTGGTGGACGACCAAAGAATTCTATCCCTGGTGAAGAAAACACCCTTCACAACAGTTGGCCAGATCAAGAACACTCTCCAGGAGGTAAGTGTATGTGTGTCAAAGTCAACAACCAAGAGAAGAAAACATCAGAGTGAATACAGAGAGTTCACCACAAGATGTAAACCATTGGTGAGCTTTAAAAACAGGAAGGCCAGATTAGAGTTCTAAAAAAGCCTTCACAGTGCTGGAACAACATCCTATGGACAGATGAGACCAATAACAACTTGTACCAGAGTGTTGGGAAGAAAAGAGTATGGAAAAAGAAAGGAACTGCTCAAGATCCTAAGCAGTGAAGCATGGTGGTAGTAGTGTCATGGCGTGAGCATGTATGGCTGTCAATGGAATTGATTCTCTTGTATTTATTGATGATGTGACTGCTGACAAAAATAGCAGGATGAATTCTGAAGTGTTTCAGAAAATATTTTCTGCTCATATTAAGCCAAATGCTTCAGAACTCATTGAACGGCGCTTCACAGTGCAGATGGAGAATGACCCAGTGCATACTGCAAAAGCAACCAAAGAGTTTTTTAAGGGAAAGAAGTGGAATGTTATGCAATGCCCAAGTCAATGGCCTGATCTGAATCCAATTGAGCATGTTTTTCGTATGCTGAAGACAAAACTAAAGGGAAAATGCCCCAAGAATAAGCAGGGACTGAAGACAGTTGCTTTAGAGGCCTGGCAGAGCACCACCAGGAATGAAACCCAGCGTCTGGTGATGTCTATGTGTTCCAGACTTAAGGCTGCAATTGACCTCAAAGGATTTGCAACAAAGTATTAAAAAGTAAAAGTTTGATTTATGATTATTATTCTGTTCAATTAGTTTAGGACCGTTAACAAGTGGGAGGCACATATGCAAACTGTTGTAATTCCTACAGCGTTCACCTGATTTGGACGTAAATACCCTCGAATTAAAGCTGACAGTTAAAGCACATCTTGTTCGTTTCATTTCAAATCCATAGTGTTGTAGTATACAGCCAAAATTGTCAGAATTGTGTCGATGTCCAAATATTTATGGACCTATCTGTATATGTGAAGATGCTACTTGAGAAAAGTTTATTAAATTATTATTATAATAATAAACTCTCTTTACATAAAACTGTGAAATATGACTTAAAGTGGAATTTGTTGTTCATCTTAAGTCATATTTTGTTTACTATATTTATAAGGTTAAAATTAAATACTAAATCAACAAATAAGATAAAGTCCTTTACTTTTTCTTAAATAATGAAGCTCATTTATTAAATAATGCCCTTTGTGCATTTTCTGGAATAACTACATTCATAAAATACTGTATCGTGAAAGATATCATTACTTTCTCACACCGTGAAATATTATTTGGTCAT